>NW_024879804.1:0-42500 GCF_900700415.2 Clupea harengus | reverse complement strand
CACACGCACCTGCACAAACATACACACAAACGCACACACACGCACCTGCACAAACATACACACAAACGCACACACACTCACCTGCACAAACATACACACAAACGCACACACACTCACCTGCACAAACATACACACACACCCACACACACGCACCTGCACAAACATACACACAAACGCACACACACTCACCTGCACAAACATACACACACACACAAACACACAAATGTACAGACACACACACACACACACACAATCACACACAAAGAGACAGAAAGATCCCTATATACCAGTGGTTCTCAAAGTGGGGGGCACGAACACTCTCCAGGGGGGGCGCGACGTCACAGACGGAGAAAAAAAAAAACGACCGCCGACCTCTCACTGGTTAGTGAAAGCTCCCTCAGTGGCGAAATGCAAGGGGCTGGACTGACCCAAACAAATCAAATACTGTTTTGCTCCTGATCCACCAATCAAAACGGAGACTTATCATTTGAACGCGAGTTGCACCTACACTTCCGAGTATAAAAAAAAACGCAGGCATGGTAAGCGCTCACCCTGAGATGACACTCTGCAGTTTGTTCAATTTCTCTCGTTTCCTCTATCATTCAGATATTCATTGCTTTATAAACAGTATTTTTAAAGACTCACTCCTTCCTTAGTAATACCTTACTGCACTTGCAGTAGGTCTATTCGTAGCCTATTCTGAGGAGTAATTTGCTCCACAATCTTTTAAAAAAGCTTGTAGCCCCGAGAGCTAGCCTAGCTAGCTACCTTCTTCCAATTACAGCTAGCCCTTTTCTCCTTAACACCTACCTTTACATTTTTTGATCATCCACCGTATTGCAACAAATAAAACACCAGCACTTGAATACTATTTTGTGCTGTCCCTGTCTACATTGTGTACAGTTCGTTTTGTTAGGAATCATTGCCTAGCACAGCCTTATCCATTATTTGTGTGCAAGTCGTTCACAACCACACATACAGTGGGGAAAATAAGTATTTGAACCCCTGCCGATTTCGCAAGTTTGGCAACTTGCAAAGAAATGTGTGATCTATAATTGTAATGGTAGGTGTATTTTAACAGTGAGAAATAGAATATCAACAAACAAATCCAGAAAACTGCATTTTATAACATTTATGACTTTATTTGTATTTGATGCAGAAAATAAGTATTTGAACCCCCAAGCAAACAGCAAGAATTCTGGCTCCCAATGACCAGTTATGTGCCCAAGAAGCACACAGATTAGTCCTCATTAGGCCTAACAAGGTACACCTGATCTCAACTGGTGACGTGTATAAAAGAAACCTGTCCAAAGAATCATACTTCACACCTTCAACCTCACCACCATGGGCAAGACCAAAGAGTTGACCAAGGACGTCAGAGATAAGATTGTAGACCTGCACAAGGCTGGAATGGGTTACAAAACCATCGGCAGGCAGCTTGGTGAGAAGCAGACAACTATTGGTGTGATTATTCGTTAATGGAAGCAACACCAACCAACTGTCAATCGCTCTAGGTCTGGGGCTCCATGCAAGATATCCCCTTGTGCGGTATTGGTGATCATCCGAATGGTGCAGAATAACCCCAGAACTACACAGGGAGAGCTTGTGAACGATCTCAAGGCAGCTGGGACCACAGTCACCAAGAAAACCATTGGCAACACACTACGCCGTAATGGTTTGAAGTACTGCAGCACTCGCAAGGTCCCCCTGCTCAAGGAAGCACATGTACAGGGCCGTCTGAAGTTTGCCAATGAACACTTAAATGATTCTAAGGAGGATTGGGAGACAGGATGTGGTCAGATGAGACCAAAATCAAGCTCTTTGGCATCAACTGGACTTGCCGCGTTTGGAGGGGGAAGAATGCTGAATATGACACCATCCCCACCGTCAAGCATGGAGGTGGAAACATTATGCTTTGGGGCTGTTTCTCTACCAAGCGTACAGGACGACTCCACTGCATCGAGGGGACTATGGATGGGGCCATGTAACGTGGAATATTGGGCTTGAACCTCATTCCCTCATTCCCTCCCATTGAAAACGCAACCTTTCATCCATGAGCTGGACACCCTGCTGTCATCCATCCCTGAGCAGGAGTGTCCAACACTCATCCTTGGCGACATGAACATCCACCTAGACAATCCCAACTCAGCTGACTTTCGAACCCTGGTTCACTCGTTCGACCTACAACAGGTCCCCACTCCTCCAACTCACAAAGCAGGAAAAGAGCTTGACCTCATCCTTGCTCGGAACTGCACCACGGACAACCTAACGGTAACCCCTCTGCATTGCTCGGACCACTTCTTCATTCGCTTCGATGTTCGGCTCATTGAGCAACCCTCTGTCCCCCCTCCGATGGTCTCGTTCCGGCGCAACCTCCGCAACCTCTCTCCCACCCACTTTTCCTCTCTGGTTTCTTCTGCTCTTCCACCTTTATCCACTTTCTCCTCACTAGGTGTCAATGATGCCACCGAAGCTCTCTGCTCCACTCTGAGCTCATGCTTGGACAGCTTGTGTCCACTTTCCACCAGACCTGCTCGATCTACCCAGTCTCATTCGTGGCTGAGTGATACCCTCCGAACGCAGCGCTCCAATCTCAGAGCGGCTGAGAGAAAGTGGCACAAATCTGCCGCGCTGGACGATCTTGCAAGCTACCAGACACTGCTGGCCTCCTTCTCATCCAGCATCACTGCTGCTAAGAAGACTTTTTTCAATGACAAAATCAACGGTGCAACTGACGCTCGGAAACTATTCTCCACCTTCAAAACTCTGCTCTACCCTCCTCCTCCCCCCCAGCTACTAACCTCACTGCTGATAACTTTGCTTCCTTTTTCACAGAGAAAGTGGCAGCCATCGGGCAACAGTTCGACCAACTGTCCCCTCCCCTAAGGGCGCAACCGTCAATAGCTCATCTTTTCCTTCTTTCATCCCTCTCAGCGAGAGTGAGGTCTCCAAAATCCTAACAGGTAGCCGTCCAACTACATGCCCGCTGGACCCCATCCCATCCAACATCCTTCAAGCCATATCGCCTGCCGTCTTACCGGCAATAACACAGGTGATTAATGCTTCATTTAATTCTGGAACATTTCCTTCTCTTTTCAAAGTGGCTCGGGTAACGCCGCTGCTCAAGAAGCCGTCTCTCGATCCCACTCAGGTGGAAAACTATCGACCGGTCTCACTTCTCACGCTCCTATCTAAAACCATTGAGAGGGCAGCTTCCAAACAGGTCACCGAGTTCCTGTCAAAGAACAATCTCCTCGATCCGAACCAGTCTGGCTTCAAAAGCGGTCACTCCACCGAAACAGCCCTGTTGTCTGTAATGGAGGCCTTAAAAACAGCTAGAGCAGCAGCTCAATCCTCGGCTCTCGTCCTGCTTGACTTATCAGCTGCGTTTGATACAGTCAACCACCGCATCCTTCTGTCCATACTGTCAAGTATGGGCATTTCTGGCAATGCGCACTCCTGGTTTGAATCCTACCTCACTGGGCGCTCGTTCAACGTGTCATGGCAAGGTCAGCTGTCTGTACCTCACCGCCTCACCACTGGGGTGCCCCAAGGCTCGGTGATGGGACCACTTCTCTTTGCCATTTACACCACCTCGTTGGGCCCTATCATCCGCTCGCATGGTTTTTCCTACCACTGTTATGCCGATGATACTCAACTGTTTCTGTCTTTCCCTCCTGAGGACACCACGGTCTCGACGCGGATTTCGGACTGTCTCGCTGATATATCCACATGGATGAAAAATCACCACCTTCAGCTGAACCTGGCCAAAACGGAACTGATGGTCTTCCCAGCCAAACAGGTCATCCACCACAACATCAAGATCAATACTGACTCTTTATCTCTTGCTCCATCCAAAACAGCAAGAAACCTCGGGGTCATTATTGATGACCAACTGACCTTCACGGCCCACATCGCCTCTGTCTCCAGGTCGTGCCGCTTTGCGCTATACAACATCCGCAAAATCAGGCCGTACCTAACCCAGTATGCCACCCAGCTGCTGGTGCAAACCTTGGTGAGCTCCCGCCTTGACTACTGCAACGCCCTCCTAACGGGCCTGCCGGCTTGCGTGGTGAAACCACTACAGATGATCCAGAACGCGGCGGCGCGTCTGGTGTTCAACCAACCGAAAAGGGCACACGTCACCCCGCTACTCATCGAGCTCCACTGGCTGCCAGTAGCTGCTCGCATTAAGTTCAAGTCACTTATGCTTGCCTACAGAGTGCTTACTGGTTCTGCTCCCACCTACCTAAATGCTCTTGTAAGGGCAAATGTTACACCCAGGACGCTGCGCTCGTCTAGTGAGCGTCGTTTGGCACTGCCGTCCGTGCAAGCACGGCAATCCAGACTATTTTCATTTATAGTTCCACGTTGGTGGAACGAACTGCCTAGTACTACCAGAGCAGGGGCGTCCCTCTCTACCTTCAAGAAGCTTTTGAAGACCCAACTCTTCAGAGAGCACCTCCCCTCCTAACTGGCACCTGACTAGCGCTTAACTTGCACTTCAGCAGTTACATTCCTGCACTTCTTTTTCCTCTTTTCTAGGTTGTTGTTTTTTCTAATTCTCATGTAAAGTAGTATTTATTGTTACACCATGCTTTTTTATTGCTCTTAGCTTGACTGTTCTCTCCCTTGTACGTCGCTTTGGACAAAAGCGTCTGCTAAATGACTAAATGTAAATGTAATGTAAATGTAAGGATTTGGAGAGGATCTGCAAAGAGGAGTGGACCAAAATCCCTCCTGAGATGTGTGTAAACCTGGTGACCAACTACAAGAAAAGTCTGACGTCTGTGCTTGCCAACAAGGGTTATTCCACCAAGTACTAAGTCATGTTATGCTAGGGGTTCAAATACTTATTTTCTGCATCAAATGCAAATTAAGTCATAAATGTTATAAAATGCAGTTTTCTGGATTTTTTTGTTGATATTCTGTTTCTTACTGTTAAAATACACCTACTATTACAATTATAGATCACACATTTCTTTGCAAGTGGTCAAACTTGCGAAATCGTCAGGGGTTCAAATACTTATTTTCCCCACTGTACAAGAACACGACGTTAAAATTAGAACTGTATTAACTTCACACACACTGTATCAGCAAACAAACACAACATGGACAAGTTTCTGATTCGTAAAAGTCAGAAAGAGAAGCCTGTGGACTTACCTGTGTCAAATGACACTGTATCACGCCGAATATCAGAAATCAGTTTGGGTCCTATTTCAAAGAGGACTACCGTTCATTCGCCTGAGTTCAGGATCCATTTCTCTGCTGAGCTGTCAATAGACATGAAAGAGCAGCTGAAGAGTGACAGTAGACTTAAGCATCTCCCCTCTTTCGTCATTCTGGGTAGCAATGATCAGCTTTGCGACAGCCTTAAAAATGCTCCTCTGTTTCGCGTCGACATATTTGTGTGAGGTGGGCTTTTCAAGACTGACTGCGCTCAAAACTAAATACCGCAACCGCGCACAGATCGAGGATGACCTGAGGATATGTTTGTCAAACATTGCCCCAAGATTTGAGGACCTTTGCAGTGCAAAGCAGGCTCATGTCTCAAATTGACGGATGGGGGGGGGGGGGGGGGGGGGCAATTACCCCTAACCAGCTTTGGGGGGGCCCAGCTTGCAAAAGTTTGAGAACCCCTGCTATATACAATACACCAATGCATTCTGGTACAGTAAATATTCAGAGGGTTTTGTGATGACAGTTTTTTCCCTTTTTATCTGCAATAAACCAAAACATTATCCATTAAATCTAATGATCACTGCCAGACTGTTTCCTTTATCCTGTGTTTCCTAAGTCTGCTTATACGTATTGTTTATCATTACTGAGTCACCTGCTTTAGTATGTTCACATTATGCTTGAATGGGGCCTGATGTGTTTTGATATTTCCATTTTTGCCTGAGGTCAAAAGTTTTTTTTTCAATTACATTGTTATCATTAATGTTTTAACATAATTTCCAATAGTAAATGAACCTATATTATTTGAATCTGGGTCTACAGAACAGATGTTCTTCATCTTCTCTGCAATGAGTTAAGGTCTGATCTGACCCAGGATCAGTCCATGTGTGGAGTGTGTGAGAGAGTAGTGTGGGAACCAGTCATCACCACCTGTGGACACAGTTTCTGCTGGCAGTGCATCAGCAGTTACTGGGAGCAGCCTGGACTACCAGGAGACCAAGCCTGTCCCCAGTGTGGAAAGACACAGAATATATATCTCATGTGAGTAGGGGGTGGGGGGGGGGGGGGGGGGGGGGGGGGGGGGGAGGGTTATGACCTGTTTGGGATATGTTATGCCATATATGCTTAATAAAAATTTATGGAAATATGAAATATATGAAATGTGAAAATGAAATATGAAATATTGTAAAACCCAATTTTAACCAATAAAAAAAAATACTAAAAAAAAAAAAAAAAAAGGAAGGAAGCACAGAATCCTTCAAAGATATGCACACACACACGCACACACACACACACACACATAATCACAAGCCTGATATATGTGATATACAAATCAACACACACTATCACTTTCTCAAAACACATCAACAACATGAGTGTGATGGTGAGAAATGAAAGTCTCTATTTTTGAGTCCCTGTTTCATGCTTCTCAACACTAACAGGTCAGACACACCCAGACCTCCATCTCCAGTGCCAGGCTGTGTGTCTATGAAGAGTGATCAGTCCATGCCTGAACCTCTTAACTTCAGCAGTGGACCAGCAAACTCAGACAAAACGTGAGTTACAAACGTTTGTTATAGTTTTTATTCTTTAAAAGGTCTATCTATGAAATCTATGATCTAGAAATTAAATTGAAGGACATTATTTCAGATTTCAAATACACGTGCAAGCACACATATTTAAAAATGCACACCTGCACAAACATACACACACACACGCACACACACGCACCTGCACAAACATACACACACACACGCACACACACGCACCTGCACAAACATACACACAAAAACACACTTGCACAAACATACCCACAGACACACACACACACAAACACATAACACACACACACAAACGCACACACACGCACCTGCACAAACATACACACAAACGCACACACACGCACCTGCACAAACATACACACAAACGCACACACACTCACCTGCACAAACATACACACAAACGCACACACACGCACCTGCACAAACATACACACAAACGCACACACACGCACCTGCACAAACATACACACAAACGCACACACACTCACCTGCACAAACATACACACACACACAAACACACAAATGTACAGACACACACACACACACACACAATCACACACAAAGAGACAGAAAGATCCCTATATACCAGTGGTTCTCAAAGTGGGGGGCACGAACACTCTCCAGGGGGGGCGCGACGTCACAGACGGAGAAAAAAAAAAACGACCGCCGACCTCTCACTGGTTAGTGAAAGCTCCCTCAGTGGCAAAATGCAAGGGGCTGGACTGACCCAAACAAATCAAATACTGTTTTGCTCCTGATCCACCAATCAAAACGGAGACTTATCATTTGAACGCGAGTTGCACCTACACTTCCGAGTATAAAAAAAAAACGCAGGCATGGTAAGCGCTCACCCTGAGATGACACTCTGCAGTTTGTTCAATTTCTCTCGTCCTTAGTAATACCTTACTGCACTTGCAGTAGGTCTATTCGTAGCCTATTCTGAGGAGTAATTTGCTCCACAATCTTTTAAAAAAGCTCGTAGCCCCGAGAGCTAGCCTAGCTAGCTACCTTCTTCCAATTACAGCTAGCCCTTTTCTCCTTAACACCTACCTTTACATTTTTTGATCATCCACCGTATTGCAACAAATAAAACACCAGCACTTGAATACTATTTTGTGCTGTCCCTGTCTACATTGTGTACAGTTCGTTTTGTTAGGAATCATTGCCTAGCACAGCCTTATCCATTATTTGTGTGCAAGTCGTTCACAACCACACATACAGTGGGGAAAATAAGTATTTGAACCCCTGCCGATTTCGCAAGTTTGGCAACTTGCAAAGAAATGTGTGATCTATAATTGTAATGGTAGGTGTATTTTAACAGTGAGAAATAGAATATCAACAAACAAATCCAGAAAACTGCATTTTATAACATTTATGACTTTATTTGTATTTGATGCAGAAAATAAGTATTTGAACCCCCAAGCAAACAGCAAGAATTCTGGCTCCCAATGACCAGTTATGTGCCCAAGAAGCACACAGATTAGTCCTCATTAGGCCTAACAAGGTACACCTGATCTCAACTGGTGACGTGTATAAAAGAAACCTGTCCAAAGAATCATACTTCACACCTTCAACCTCACCACCATGGGCAAGACCAAAGAGTTGACCAAGGACGTCAGAGATAAGATTGTAGACCTGCACAAGGCTGGAATGGGTTACAAAACCATCGGCAGGCAGCTTGGTGAGAAGCAGACAACTATTGGTGTGATTATTCGTTAATGGAAGCAACACCAACCAACTGTCAATCGCTCTAGGTCTGGGGCTCCATGCAAGATATCCCCTTGTGCGGTATTGGTGATCATCCGAATGGTGCAGAATAACCCCAGAACTACACAGGGAGAGCTTGTGAACGATCTCAAGGCAGCTGGGACCACAGTCACCAAGAAAACCATTGGCAACACACTACGCCGTAATGGTTTGAAGTACTGCAGCACTCGCAAGGTCCCCCTGCTCAAGGAAGCACATGTACAGGGCCGTCTGAAGTTTGCCAATGAACACTTAAATGATTCTAAGGAGGATTGGGAGACAGGATGTGGTCAGATGAGACCAAAATCAAGCTCTTTGGCATCAACTGGACTTGCCGCGTTTGGAGGGGGAAGAATGCTGAATATGACACCATCCCCACCGTCAAGCATGGAGGTGGAAACATTATGCTTTGGGGCTGTTTCTCTACCAAGCGTACAGGACGACTCCACTGCATCGAGGGGACTATGGATGGGGCCATGTAACG
The DNA here is from genome assembly GCF_900700415.2 of Clupea harengus. Classification (NCBI taxonomy): domain Eukaryota; kingdom Metazoa; phylum Chordata; class Actinopteri; order Clupeiformes; family Clupeidae; genus Clupea; species Clupea harengus. The sequence continues at coordinate 33,530 of NW_024879804.1, read as the reverse complement.
TGGAATATTGGGCTTGAACCTCATTCCCTCATTCCCTCCCATTGAAAACGCAACCTTAAGGATTTGGAGAGGATCTGCAAAGAGGAGTGGACCAAAATCCCTCCTGAGATGTGTGTAAACCTGGTGACCAACTACAAGAAAAGTCTGACGTCTGTGCTTGCCAACAAGGGTTATTCCACCAAGTACTAAGTCATGTTATGCTAGGGGTTCAAATACTTATTTTCTGCATCAAATGCAAATTAAGTCATAAATGTTATAAAATGCAGTTTTCTGGATTTTTTTGTTGATATTCTGTTTCTTACTGTTAAAATACACCTACTATTACAATTATAGATCACACATTTCTTTGCAAGTGGTCAAACTTGCGAAATCGTCAGGGGTTCAAATACTTATTTTCCCCACTGTACAAGAACACGACGTTAAAATTAGAACTGTATTAACTTCACACACACTGTATCAGCAAACAAACACAACATGGACAAGTTTCTGATTCGTAAAAGTCAGAAAGAGAAGCCTGTGGACTTACCTATGTCAAATGACACTGTATCACGCCGAATATCAGAAATCAGTTTGGGTCCTATTTCAAAGAGGACTACCGTTCATTCGCCTGAGTTCAGGATCCATTTCTCTGCTGAGCTGTCAATAGACATGAAAGAGCAGCTGAAGAGTGACAGTAGACTTAAGCATCTCCCCTCTTTCGTCATTCTGGGTAGCAATGATCAGCTTTGCGACAGCCTTAAAAATGCTCCTCTGTTTCGCGTCGACATATTTGTGTGAGGTGGGCTTTTCAAGACTGACTGCGCTCAAAACTAAATACCGCAACCGCGCACAGATCGAGGATGACCTGAGGATATGTTTGTCAAACATTGCCCCAAGATTTGAGGACCTTTGCAGTGCAAAGCAGGCTCATGTCTCAAATTGACGGATGGGGGGGGGGGGGGGGGGGCAATTACCCCTAACCAGCTTTGGGGGGGCCCAGCTTGCAAAAGTTTGAGAACCCCTGCTATATACAATACACCAATGCATTCTGGTACAGTAAATATTCAGAGGGTTTGTGATGACAGTTTTTCCCTTTTTATCTGCAATAAACCAAAACATTATCCATTAAATCTAATGATCACTGCCAGACTGTTTCCTTTATCCTGTGTTTCCTAAGTCTGCTTATACGTATTGTTTATCATTACTGAGTCACCTGCTTTAGTATGTTCACATTATGCTTGAATGGGGCCTGATGTGTTTTGATATTTCCATTTTTGCCTGAGGTCAAAAGTTTTTTTTTCAATTACATTGTTATCATTAATGTTTTAACATAATTTCCAATAGTAAATGAACCTATATTATTTGAATCTGGGTCTACAGAACAGATGTTCTTCATCTTCTCTGCAATGAGTTAAGGTCTGATCTGACCCAGGATCAGTCCATGTGTGGAGTGTGTGAGAGAGTAGTGTGGGAACCAGTCATCACCACCTGTGGACACAGTTTCTGCTGGCAGTGCATCAGCAGTTACTGGGAGCAGCCTGGACTACCAGGAGACCAAGCCTGTCCCCAGTGTGGAAAGACACAGAATATATATCTCATGTGAGTAGGGGGTGGGGGGGGGGGGGGGGGGGGGTTATGACCTGTTTGGGATATGTTATGCCATATATGCTTAATAAAAATTTATGGAAATATGAAATATATGAAATGTGAAAATGAAATATGAAATATTGTAAAACCCAATTTTAACCAATAAAAAAAAATACTAAAAAAAAAAAAAAAAAAGGAAGGAAGCACAGAATCCTTCAAAGATATGCACACACACACGCACACACACACACACACACATAATCACAAGCCTGATATATGTGATATACAAATCAACACACACTATCACTTTCTCAAAACACATCAACAACATGAGTGTGATGGTGAGAAATGAAAGTCTCTATTTTTGAGTCCCTGTTTCATGCTTCTCAACACTAACAGGTCAGACACACCCAGACCTCCATCTCCAGTGCCAGGCTGTGTGTCTATGAAGAGTGATCAGTCCATGCCTGAACCTCTTAACTTCAGCAGTGGACCAGCAAACTCAGACAAAACGTGAGTTACAAACGTTTGTTATAGTTTTTATTCTTTAAAAGGTCTATCTATGAAATCTATGATCTAGAAATTAAATTGAAGGACATTATTTCAGATTTCAAATACACGTGCAAGCACACATATTTAAAAATGCACACCTGCACAAACATACACACACACACGCACACACACGCACCTGCACAAACATACACACACACACGCACACACACGCACCTGCACAAACATACACACAAAAACACACTTGCACAAACATACCCACAGACACACACACACACAAACACATAACACACACACACAAACGCACACACACGCACCTGCACAAACATACACACAAACGCACACACACGCACCTGCACAAACATACACACAAACGCACACACACTCACCTGCACAAACATACACACAAACGCACACACACGCACCTGCACAAACATACACACAAACGCACACACACGCACCTGCACAAACATACACACAAACGCACACACACTCACCTGCACAAACATACACACACACACAAACACACAAATGTACAGACACACACACACACACACACAATCACACACAAAGAGACAGAAAGATCCCTATATACCAGTGGTTCTCAAAGTGGGGGGCACGAACACTCTCCAGGGGGGGCGCGACGTCACAGACGGAGAAAAAAAAAAAACGACCGCCGACCTCTCACTGGTTAGTGAAAGCTCCCTCAGTGGCAAAATGCAAGGGGCTGGACTGACCCAAACAAATCAAATACTGTTTTGCTCCTGATCCACCAATCAAAACGGAGACTTATCATTTGAACGCGAGTTGCACCTACACTTCCGAGTATAAAAAAAAAACGCAGGCATGGTAAGCGCTCACCCTGAGATGACACTCTGCAGTTTGTTCAATTTCTCTCGTCCTTAGTAATACCTTACTGCACTTGCAGTAGGTCTATTCGTAGCCTATTCTGAGGAGTAATTTGCTCCACAATCTTTTAAAAAAGCTCGTAGCCCCGAGAGCTAGCCTAGCTAGCTACCTTCTTCCAATTACAGCTAGCCCTTTTCTCCTTAACACCTACCTTTACATTTTTTGATCATCCACCGTATTGCAACAAATAAAACACCAGCACTTGAATACTATTTTGTGCTGTCCCTGTCTACATTGTGTACAGTTCGTTTTGTTAGGAATCATTGCCTAGCACAGCCTTATCCATTATTTGTGTGCAAGTCGTTCACAACCACACATACAGTGGGGAAAATAAGTATTTGAACCCCTGCCGATTTCGCAAGTTTGGCAACTTGCAAAGAAATGTGTGATCTATAATTGTAATGGTAGGTGTATTTTAACAGTGAGAAATAGAATATCAACAAACAAATCCAGAAAACTGCATTTTATAACATTTATGACTTTATTTGTATTTGATGCAGAAAATAAGTATTTGAACCCCCAAGCAAACAGCAAGAATTCTGGCTCCCAATGACCAGTTATGTGCCCAAGAAGCACACAGATTAGTCCTCATTAGGCCTAACAAGGTACACCTGATCTCAACTGGTGACGTGTATAAAAGAAACCTGTCCAAAGAATCATACTTCACACCTTCAACCTCACCACCATGGGCAAGACCAAAGAGTTGACCAAGGACGTCAGAGATAAGATTGTAGACCTGCACAAGGCTGGAATGGGTTACAAAACCATCGGCAGGCAGCTTGGTGAGAAGCAGACAACTATTGGTGTGATTATTCGTTAATGGAAGCAACACCAACCAACTGTCAATCGCTCTAGGTCTGGGGCTCCATGCAAGATATCCCCTTGTGCGGTATTGGTGATCATCCGAATGGTGCAGAATAACCCCAGAACTACACAGGGAGAGCTTGTGAACGATCTCAAGGCAGCTGGGACCACAGTCACCAAGAAAACCATTGGCAACACACTACGCCGTAATGGTTTGAAGTACTGCAGCACTCGCAAGGTCCCCCTGCTCAAGGAAGCACATGTACAGGGCCGTCTGAAGTTTGCCAATGAACACTTAAATGATTCTAAGGAGGATTGGGAGACAGGATGTGGTCAGATGAGACCAAAATCAAGCTCTTTGGCATCAACTGGACTTGCCGCGTTTGGAGGGGGAAGAATGCTGAATATGACACCATCCCCACCGTCAAGCATGGAGGTGGAAACATTATGCTTTGGGGCTGTTTCTCTACCAAGCGTACAGGACGACTCCACTGCATCGAGGGGACTATGGATGGGGCCATGTAACGTGGAATATTGGGCTTGAACCTCATTCCCTCATTCCCTCCCATTGAAAACGCAACCTTAAGGATTTGGAGAGGATCTGCAAAGAGGAGTGGACCAAAATCCCTCCTGAGATGTGTGTAAACCTGGTGACCAACTACAAGAAAAGTCTGACGTCTGTGCTTGCCAACAAGGGTTATTCCACCAAGTACTAAGTCATGTTATGCTAGGGGTTCAAATACTTATTTTCTGCATCAAATGCAAATTAAGTCATAAATGTTATAAAATGCAGTTTTCTGGATTTTTTTGTTGATATTCTGTTTCTTACTGTTAAAATACACCTACTATTACAATTATAGATCACACATTTCTTTGCAAGTGGTCAAACTTGCGAAATCGTCAGGGGTTCAAATACTTATTTTCCCCACTGTACAAGAACACGACGTTAAAATTAGAACTGTATTAACTTCACACACACTGTATCAGCAAACAAACACAACATGGACAAGTTTCTGATTCGTAAAAGTCAGAAAGAGAAGCCTGTGGACTTACCTATGTCAAATGACACTGTATCACGCCGAATATCAGAAATCAGTTTGGGTCCTATTTCAAAGAGGACTACCGTTCATTCGCCTGAGTTCAGGATCCATTTCTCTGCTGAGCTGTCAATAGACATGAAAGAGCAGCTGAAGAGTGACAGTAGACTTAAGCATCTCCCCTCTTTCGTCATTCTGGGTAGCAATGATCAGCTTTGCGACATAGCCTTAAAAATGCTCCTCCTTTTCGCGTCGACATATTTGTGCGAGGCGGGCTTTTCAAGACTGACTGCGCTCAAAACTAAATACCGCAACCGCGCACAGATCGAGGATGACCTGAGGATATGTTTGTCAAACATTGCCCCAAGATTTGAGGACCTTTGCAGTGCAAAGCAGGCTCATGTCTCACATTGACGGATGGGGGGGCCCAATTACCCCTAACCAGCTTTGGGGGGGCCCAGCTTGCAAAAGTTTGAGAACCCCTGCTATATACAATACACCAATGCATTCTGGTACAGTAAATATTCAGAGGGTTTGTGATGACAGTTTTTCCCTTTTTATCTGCAATAAACCAAAACATTATCCATTAAATCTAATGATCACTGCCAGACTGTTTCCTTTATCCTGTGTTTCTTAAGTCTGCTTATACGTATTGTTTATCATTACTGAGTCACCTGCTTTAGTATGTTCACATTATGCTTGAATGGGGCCTGATGTGTTTTGATATTTCCATTTTTGCCTGAGGTCAACAAAGTTTTTTTTTTCAATTACATTGTTATCATTAATGTTTTAACATAATTTCCAATAGTAAATGAACCTATATTATTTGAATCTGGGTCTACAGAACAGATGTTCTTCATCTTCTCTGCAATGAGTTAAGGTCTGATCTGACCCAGGATCAGTCCATGTGTGGAGTGTGTGAGAGAGTAGTGTGGGAACCAGTCATCACCACCTGTGGACACAGTTTCTGCTGGCAGTGCATCAGCAGTTACTGGGAGCAGCCTGGACTACCAGGAGACCAAGCCTGTCCCCAGTGTGGAAAGACACAGAAAACTCATCCTCCTCTACAGCCTCTTCTGGATGAACAAACAGACTTGGTAGAAAGCAGCAGACACCTGCACACTGAACACACACCAGACAGAAGGAGCAAACTAGGTGAGGGTTTCCTGATGTTTATACTTGTATGAGATCTGATGAAGGAATATCTTATAAGACAGGGGTTGGGAACCTTTTCAGCTTGCAGAGCCATACAAAAATAGTGATTTTTGTTAAAGGAGCCAGAAAAAAAAGAAGAAGAACAATGTATATAGTTTTAGCCAAGTTATTCCTATCCTCATTGTTGTTGTTGTTGTTGTCGGGGCCTCCATTTTGAGTGTAAATCCCAAGAAGATTATGCACACATGCCCTGTGTGCAGATCTCTCCTCATACACATTCTTCAGTCCATTGGGGCTGGAAAGATCTCTGTTTCTTGTCTGTCTTCCTTTCAGCCATTTTAACTTCTCAAAAAGTCAAAATAGAAAGCTAACAACATTTTGAGTTGAGCTTTGAATAGGGAATTTGACTTGGATATGACCTAAACATCAGTTTATCACAACAGAAATGTAAAAGGTATAATTAATGTAGAATCAGTGGTGTAGTGGGAGTGTAGCACCCCCTACCTCCAGTATGAGCAAAGTGTGTGAAGATCACACTGACACAGGACAGTCGTTGCTATAGGTTACCCATAGTCTTGCACTGATAACAAATAACACATTTATGTGCATTTATACACATGAATTGCATACAATTTGAACATCAAAGTATTTTAATAGTGTTTGGTTCAAAGAGGTGTACATAGGCCCATACCAAGATTTTTGACCAAAGTGTCATTATGCCGTAAAACATTTTATGATTTAATATTAATTTACAGTAGTCGTATGTGTGTTAAAGTTGTTTTTGAATGTCCCTTATTTTGAATAAAATTGACCAATACAGCATAATTTAAAAACTTTATTTATTTAATTTTAATAAACTTAAAACTTAGAAATAATATATCATTGTCAAACAATTAATTGCATTGTTAAAAAGGTTTAAATCAAAATACATCTAAATCAAATGTTTTTAAAAGTCATTACTAACCTTTGTCAGACCGGTCAATTATGACTGATACCACAATAATTAAATTAAATTAAATTTTATTTTATTTATATAACAAAACTAAAAAGTGTCTCTAGGCACTGTGTTAGGATCTTGTAAAGCACAACTGCAGGAGACAAGGTTTGGAGGACTCACAGAGGGTTTATTCCAGAAAAAACAAAGGATTCAATGGCACACGGTAAACAAAAGGTGTCTTTCCAATAAATAACACAAAACGCCGTCTTTAGGCAACAAACTCAAAAGGTCCACAAAGTATCCAAAAACACAGAAACAAAGGAAGTCCAACAGACCGTGAGCTGCGGCAAACAAGGATCAATAATCACAGGAGCAAGTTCTTGCTAGGAGCAGGTGAGCATACAGAGTTTACTGTCCCTCGGGTAGAAATCTCCATGACTGAGCAACGAAGCTCAGAAACAAGGGGCTTAAGACAGCCGCCTGAAACGAGGAACAGGTGATTCCCCTGATCACCTGGCATGGGGTTTCCTAGGCCGGAACTCAGGGGCTTGTGGGTTCTGGCGGCATCTCCTGGCCGGTCGAGGTATGACAGTACCTCCCTCCTTACGACCGTCACCGGACGGTCCTGCGACACCAGACTGGTCTCTTCGGAAGTCGCGGATGAGGGACTTGTCAATGATGTGGTGCGCTGGTATCCAGCAGCGTTCTTCCAGACCATACCCCTCCCAATCAACCAGGTACTGTGTTCCCCGGCCCACTCGCCGAGAGTCCAGGAGTTCTTTAACTGTGAACACTGGACCGCCTGCCACAAAACGAGAAGGTGGAGGTGGAGGTGGGGGGGCTGGAGGAGACAAAGGGGAGGTTAGAACAGGCTTCAGTAAAGAGACATGAAAAACTGGGCTCACCCGAAGCGACCTTGGTAAGGCAAGCTGATACGCCACTGGATTTATCCGCCTCACAATCCTAAAGGGCCCGATGAAGGGCCCGAGGTCTTGGGGGTTTTGGAGACCACACAGCGCAGGTACTTCTCCAGCTCCTGGTTAACCCTTTCAGTCTGCCCATTTGACTGGGGGTGAAACCCTGAAGAGAGACTGACAGAGGTCTTAAACAGGGACCAGAAAGCTTTCCAGTACCTTGAACTGAACTGTGGACCCCTATCGGACACCACATCGGCCGGCACTCCATGGTACCGAACCACCTCTTTCAGGTTGACCTCGGCGGTCTCTTTGGCTGTGGGTAGCTTGGGAAGAGGGACAAAATGAGCAGCCTTAGAAAAACGGTCTACAATTACTAAAATGACAGTGTTACCTTCGGACGGTGGTAGCTCTGAAACAAAGTCCATCGATATGTGGGACCAAGGGCGACTGGGGATAGGGAGGGGGCGAAGCAGCCCTGCGGGAGCTTGGTGAGAAGACTTTTGTGTGGCACACACAGCACAGGCTTGGACGTAAGCGAACACCTGCTTACTCATGTTGGGCCACCAAAACCGACGACGGATGAACTCCAACGTCCGACGTGTTCCAGGGTGCCCAACTAGGTGCTCATCATGACCCCACCTAAGCACATCAGCCCGTAATGTTGTCGGGACAAACAGGCAACCGGATGGGCCACCTCCTGGATCCGGTTCCACCTGCTGAGCCTGAAGGATGGAGTCTTCCAAGGCCAGTCGTACTTGCCCTATAACTCGGAATGGTGGAATAATGTTCTCGGGTGGAGTATCCTGCTCGGAGGCATCGTACTGACGGGAAAGGGCATCCGCCTTCGTGTTCCTAGAACCCGGCCTGTAGGTGAGGATGTAATCGAAACGGTTAAAAAAAACAGGGCCCACCGGGCCTGGCGGGGGTTTAGTCTCTTAGCCTCCTTCAAGTATTGTAGGTTCTTATGGTCAATGAGTACTTGGAACTGGTGAGTGGCCCCCTCTAGCCAGTGCCTCCACTCCTCCAATGCAAGCTTAATGGCTAGCAACTCTCTGTCCCCGACATCATACCTTTGTTCAGTAAGAGTCAGCTTCCGCGAGTAGAAGGCACACGGATGGACCTTACCATCTTGGGATGACCTCTGGGAGAGTATGGCTCCAACCCCAGTGTTGGAGGCATCCACCTCCACCATGAAGGGAAGAGCAGGGTCGGGGTGCCGTAGGATGGGCGCAGTGGTGAACCGTTTCTTCAGGGCCTCAAAAGCTGCCTGGGTTTCTGCTGTCCATCTTATCCTGGATGTTTGGCCACGGGTGAGTGCAGTAATGGGAGCTGCAACAGAACTGAAGTTACGGATAAACCGCCTGTAAAAATTAGCAAAACCTAGGAAGCGTTGTACTTGTTTCAGAGACGTGGGCTCTGGCCAATTAACAACAGCCTGCACCTTTCCGGGATCCATTGACACGCCCTGTGGTGAGATGTGAAAGCCTAAAAAAAACGTGTTAGACACATGAAACTGGCACTTCTCCAACTTAACAAAGAGCTTGTTCTCCCAAAGAAGGTTGAGTACCCGCCGGACCTGCTGGACATGAGACTCAAGGTCCTTGAAGACGAGGATGTCGTCTAGATAGACAAACACACACCGGTTAATCATCTCCCGCAGCACGTCATTTACCAGAGCCTGGAACACAGAAGGGCAGTTAGACAAACCGAAGGGCATGACTTTGTACTCGTAGTGGCCACTAGGAGTACTAAAGGCAGTCTTCCACTCATCACCGCTTCTGATGCGCACTAGATGGTAAGCGTTACGCAGGTCCAGCTTGGAAAAAACCTTTGCCCCCCTCAGTAGATCAAACGCTGTGGACATCAAGGGAAGAGGGTATTTGTTCTTAACTGTTACCTTGTTCAAGCCTCTGTAATCAATGCATGGGCGTAGGCCCCCATCCTTCTTGGGCACAAAGAAAAAACCTGCTGAAGCAGGAGACGTGGACGTTGTGATTAGCCCATTACCAAGAGCCTCCTGAATGTATTCCTCCATTGCTCTGGTCTCAGGTACGGACAGTGGGTACAGCCTACCCCGTGGGGGCATAGTGCCAGGCAGGAGGTCAACAGCCATATCGTATGGTCTGTGTGGAGGAAGAGTACTAGCCCTAGACTTAGAGAACACTTCTCTCAGGTCATGGTACTGCTGAGGCAACGATGCTAGGTCTACCTCGGGAACTACTTGAGAAGACTTTGGCGACCCCTGGACCGTGGTCGTGTGCACGCCGTGTCCTCTGGGCATTTCGACGGAGCAGGTCCCTTCACACTCTGGTCCCCAAGCTACTAAAACACCCCTTCTCCAATTAAACTGGGGGGAGTGAGTTTTAAGCCAGGGATACCCCAGTACCAAAGGCTCCCTTGGGGAGTCAATTAAAAAGAATCTACACCATTCCACATGTTTAACCCCCACCCGCATCCTCAAAGGCTTAGTAACAAACTCAATCAACCCCGACCCTAGAGCCTGAACAGTGTAAGTGGAGGGACTCACCACATAGGGAATGTTGAGTTCTTTGGCCAGAGAGAGGTCCATGAGGACCTAGCCGCCCCGCTCACTAGTGGTCCCCTCTGTCCTAGCGAGCGTTGTCTTTTCCCGAGAGTTCTGGGCATCCATCCCGGAAGTGGCCGGTCACCCCACAGTACAGGCAGCGTTTCTCATGCCACCGTCGTTCCTTCTCTTCAAGTGAGATTCTTGAACGCCCAAGCTGCATGGGTTCCTCCACTTCCTTCGAAGAGAGCTGACTGGGAGGCTGTTTCTTGGGAGGTGCTAAGGAGAACTGAAAGTTAGTGGTGCGTTCCCGTCTACATTCACGAGTTCTTTGGTCCAGGTCAGATGTGAGTTTCATCAACTCCTCAAGGCTGTGTCCCCACTCCCGGTTGACCAGGTCATCTTTCAGGTCTTCATGGAGACCGTGGTAGAATGTAGTCATCAGGCAGTCCCCTTCCCAGCCAGATTGTGTAGCCAGGGTACGAAACTCTATGGTATAGTCTGCCACCGACCGCCTGCCTTGCTTAAGTTGAAGGAGACGTTTGGCTGACTCACGCTTACTGGTGGGGTGCCCAAAGATGGTCTGGACCTCAGTCATGAATTCTGCGGCGTCGTGGCAGATGGGTAGGTCCTTTTCCCAAACTGCCGTGGCCCATTCCAGGGCTCTTCCAGAGAGCAAAGTAGTGATGTAGGCCACCTTGGACTCCTCTGTGGGGAAGCTGCCCGGCTGCAGTTGGAAACCCAAAGCACATTGGGTTAAAAAGACCCGGCAGACCTCCGGGTCTCCCTCAAACCGCTTGGGCAGTGGGAGGCGGGCGTCAGCATGATGGCTGGGAACCCCTCGAACTGGTGGTGGTAGTGTTGCAGAGGTTGAAGGCTGAGGTGTATTACTACTGGCCACCGCCTGAGAGAGGGTCTGGAGGGAGCTATTCAGCTGGTCCAGGGATTGCCTCAAGGTGTGAACGCGCCTCTCCTGTTCGCTAAAAGCAACACCCATTCTGCTCAGGATCGTGCGTACGTCCTCCGTCTCCGCTGCGCTTGTTCGTGGCTCAGGCATGCTGTTAGGATCTTGTAAAGCACAACTGCAGGAGACAAGGTTTGGAGGACTCACAGAGGGTTTATTCCAGAAAAAACAAAGGATTCAATGGCACACGGTAAACAAAAGGTGTCTTTCCAATAAATAACACAAAACGCCGTCTTTAGGCAACAAACTCAAAAGGTCCACAAAGTATCCAAAAACACAGAAACAAAGGAAGTCCAACAGACCGTGAGCTGCGGCAAACAAGGATCAATAATCACAGGAGCAAGTTCTTGCTAGGAGCAGGTGAGCATACAGAGTTTACTGTCCCTCGGGTAGAAATCTCCATGACTGAGCAACGAAGCTCAGAAACAAGGGGCTTAAGACAGCCGCCTGAAACGAGGAACAGGTGATTCCCCTGATCACCTGGCATGGGGTTTCCTAGGCCGGAACTCAGGGGCTTGTGGGTTCTGGCGGCATCTCCTGGCCGGTCGAGGTATGACACACTGTGCAGAGCCCTAGGCCTGAACCCCCTTATAGCACAATGGTAGGGTAAGAAGGGGCAGAACTGGAGGGAGAAGAAGGGGAGGGGAGACAATCAGACACATGAGAGACAAATTCATACTCATATCAGGATACAATATCAAGTATTGTAGAACAGCTTAGTGGGTATACAGTGTGCTCGTAGGTTACTATTACAAGGGTAAGTAGAGTAATGGAACAGAAAACTATGTTGATGGTGGCAATTATGTACATTGCTAGCACAGAGTATGGTGTAGAATAAGGGCATGACAGTGTGGTGGAGGTGGGTACATGTAGGCCGGGGGTTTCTACAAATAGAGCGGGTGGAGAGACTACAGCAGCATTCCACAACAAGTCTAACCATGTTGCAAACACAACATGAGGGATACGATTGGCTGGACCAGGAGTTGGGAACTTCCAACCACTGGGCCATATAGCATTTACACAAGACTTCAAGTACATTGGAGAATGAAGTTATATACATTTAAACATTGACTTTATTCTGTTAGTCATTCAGTGGGATAATTCATAAATGCATTATTTTAATTTAGCTGACCAAATATTATGTATTACTACAACATCATTACTATAACTTTAAAGATTTAAAGTAGACTAGGTGTAGTCATGGAGGTCCACAAATTACTTTCTAAATGCCCGCATGGCTCTTGGTAAGAGAAAGATTCCCCATCCCTACTCTAGATTATCAGACAGGGTTTTAGAGTGTAAATCTACAGCAGATAAGATTAATTCCATTTCAATGTGTAGGGAGCAACAGTAGTTAAAAGCAAATGGATATCTGTGTCTGAAATGTCAATGATAATTTGGCTGAAGCAATCACAAATGAAAATCAATTTTGTGGGTGATCATACGCATGATACTAATAGGTTACTTTGTTCATTTTTGTTCATGTTAAACAGCTGATGAAGTCCTGAGGAGAGTTATACAGAAGCATAAAGCCAGTCTGAAGAGGAGGTTTGAGAACATATCTGAAGGGATCATCAAATCAGGAGCTGAGACACTCCTCAATAAGATCTACACAGAGCTCTACATCACAGAGGGAGAGAGTGAAGGGGTGAATAAGGAACATGAGGTTTGGCAGGTAGAGTCAGCATCCAGAGCACAAACCACAGAAGACACACCAATCAACTGCAATGACATCTTCAAGCCCTTACTTGGACAGGAGAAGAACATCAGAACTGTGATGACCAAAGGTGTTGCTGGCATTGGAAAAACTGTTTCAGTGCAGAAGTTCATTCTTGATTGGATAGATGGGGTAGCCAATCAGAATGTAGACTTTATGTTTCCCCTTCCTTTCCGTGAGATGAATTTGGTCAGGAGTGATCAGTATAGTCTTCACAAGCTTCTGCTTGCCTTCCATCCTGAACTGATGGAGCTGAAGGATGGTGAAGAATACAAAGACTGTCAGGTTGTGTTCATCTTTGATGGTTTGGATGAGAGTCGATTACCTCTGAATTTCCAACAGAACATGATATCTGATTTAAAACAAACATCATCAGTGGATGTTCTGATGACGAGCCTCATTCAGGGAACTCTGCTTCCCTCTGCACACATCTGGATAACCTCTCGACCAGCAGCAGCCAGTCAAATTCCTGCTCAGTGCATCGATCAGGTGACAGAAGTACGAGGGTTCAATGACCCCCAGAAGGAAGAGTACTTCAGGAAGAGAATCAGTGATGAGAGTCAGACCAGCAGAATCATCTCACACATTAAGGCATCCAGAAGTCTCCACATCATGTGCCACATTCCCGTCTTCTGTTGGATTGCAGCCACTGTACTTCAGCAGATGCTGGACAAGACTAAAGACATTCCAAAAACTCTGACTGAGATGTTCATACACTTCTTGCTCATCCAGACCAGAAGGAAGGATCAGAAGTATCAGAGTGGAACTGAGACAGATGGAGAGAAACTTTTAAAATCTCAGAAAGAGATTTCACTGAAGCTTGGAGAACTGGCTTTCAAGAATCTAGAGAATGGCAATCTGATGTTTTATGACGAAGATCTGATAAAGTGTGGCATTGATGTCAGTGCAGCCTCAGTGTACTCTGGCATGTGCACTGAAATCTTCAAGGAAGAATCTCTGTTTCATGAGAGGAAGGTCTACTGCTTTGTGCATCTGAGCATCCAGGAGTTTCTGGCAGCTGTGTTTGTGTTTCACTCTTATATGACAAAGAACCTCAAGGCACTGAAATCCCTCTTAAGTGAAGAACATGAACCCAGTCCATCTGTTTTATCATCTCTTCAATCAGTGCTGGGCTTACAATCTAATGATCATCTACATGTGTTACTCAAGAGTGCAGTGGATAAGGCTTTGAAGAGCAGGAATGGACACCTGGATCTTTTTCTTCGCTTCCTTATGGGCATCTCTCTGAAGAGCAATCAGGGACTTTTGAAAGGTCTACTGAACCATGAATACAGCAGTTCAAAGAGCATCAAGGAAATATGTCAATACATTAAGAAGCTCAACAGGGAAGATCTCTCTCCTGAACGATGCATCAATCTTTTCCATTGCTTATTTGAAATGAACGATCATTCCATGCACAAAGAAATTAAGAAATATCTGGAGTCACCAAAGAACATCAAACAGAAATTGTCTCCTGCTCACTGTTCAGCACTGGCCCACATGCTTCTGATGTCTGAGGAGGTGCTGGATGAGTTTGACCTAAAGAAATACAACACATCAGATGAGGGACGCAGGAGATTGCTCCCTGCTGTGAGATGCTACAGAAGGGCACGGTGAGTTTCTAATGGAGATGAATAAACTTATTTTTCATTGTTATTTGTGACAAAATGTGAACATGTGTTGATTATGTCCCTTCCACTACAGAACTGTGCATGACTGATTAATAGTTTTGATGTCACTGCTATCCACTGATGACGTACAGTATGAAACATGTAAAGATACCAGCAGATGCATAAATGCATAAATGAGTCATGATATAGGAGATAAATATTCCATTTTCACTGCAGGTTGATAACTTGGCATGAAATGACACTTCACATCATTGCATTGCATACATTTTAATGTAAGTTTCACTTTTAGTCTGCCCTTTGATTAACACAGTAAAGTCAGGATTCACAAATAGATTACTAATAGGTTACTGGTCTGGACTGATATGTGGATTTATTCTATTGATCTACTTATCTAGTTATGTCCAAATTATCCACTGTCTCTCAGTGAGGCCTACTGTAAAAAAGTATGTAGGTGTAATGGCCAAAATATGCTTCTACGACTGCGTAGTTACACAGTTACACAGTTGCTTTGATGGACTTGTGGTCAAAGATAGAGATGATAAGAACAGTATGAGAAATACATTTCATAATTTATAGTTATAAGTTATATGCCAATATGAAATCTACACCACTAGTGTGTAGGAGTAGTGTGCACATGAATGTCAATACATGTACGTAGTTATTGCCCAAAACGACCAGCTTCCACCGACTTCTAGCTTTCCCAGGATTCCGTCTCCTGGGAGACAACTTCAGAGCTTTCCTTGTCCGCTGGGTTTCGACTCCAGCAAGTTCCTGGTCTACGGGATCCCACTCCCGCCAGTGGCGTGTCTCCAGTATTCCACGCCAGCATTTCCTGATTCCGCAATTTCCCAGATCGCTCCGTAGCTCCGTGCCCACGACCCCAGGTCTTCTGTGACTGTCTCTGTATTGTTCTGCACCCCTGCGTGCAGGTTTTTCCTGGTTCTTGTGCTTATGTTCAAAGTTTATTCCATAGATCTCCATTGTTAGCCCTAGTAGTATCCGTGAGTTAAATCCTAATTTACTTATTGTCGCGTTTGCGTTTACTGGAGTTCAACGCCATTTATCTTAGTTTTGATTCTTGTTAGCCTTTTGAGTTCATAACGTTTGTCCATCTTTGTGTAATTCCAAAGCTTGACTCTGTGTGGTTTTGGTTTCTGTATCTTAGTATTTCGTTTCTGTATAATCCTTGTCTTAGTCTTTTCATTGAACGTGTATTCCTGAGTTCTGTTCAGTTATATAAGTTCTTAGAATTGTCTTGTGATCCTGTAGTTCCAGAGTTAGACTATATGTAGTTTTCGTTATGTCTGTTCCTGCCTAGTCTTGTTCTTGTTAGTCATTCATACTGCTGATCGTGTTCCCCATTTGTTTGTGAGTCCGCCCTGTGTGTGACTTTTCCCATATTCCCTGGCTGGATCCTCAAATAAACTCTGCTTTTTCCGGAAAACACCCATCTAAGCCTTGATGTTCTGTGACAGTTTGTGTATTAGTATGCCATTACTGTCATGTAAAATGTAGCAGTGCATTTAGAAATCTGAAGGGAAAACTCAGCCCTACTTCAACTGGAATATTTTCCTTCTTTCACCCCTCTCACTGAGAGTGAGGTCTCCAAACTCCTAACATGTAGCCGTTCTACTACATGCCCGTTGGATCCTATCCCATCCAACATCCTTCAAGCCCTATCGCCTACCTTCTTACCAGCAATCACACATGTGACTAATGCTTAATTTACTTCTGGAACATTTCCCTCTTTTTCAAAGTTGCTCACTGGACGCTCATTCAACATGTCATGGCAAGGTCAGCTGTCTGTACCTCACCACAGGGCTTGGTGTTAGGACCACTTCTCTTTGCCATTTACACCACCTCGTTGGGCCGAATCATCCACTCGGAAGGTTTTTCATATCACTTCTATGCATATGATACCCAACTGTATCTGTCTTTCCCTCCTGACGACACCACTGTCTCGGCATGGATCTCGGATTGTCTCTCTGATATATCCACATGGACGAAGGATCACCATCTTCGACTTAATCTAGCTAAAATGGAACTGTTGGTCTTTCCAGCCAAACAGGCTATACACCGCAACATCGATATACAAATTGACTCCTTATCACATGCTCCATCCAAAGCAGCAAGAAATCGAGGTGTCAACTAACATTCACCGACCACATTGCCGCTGTCTCTTGGTTATGCCGCTTCGCTCTATTCAACATTTGCAAAATCAGGCCGTACCTAACCCAGTATGCCACCCAGCTGCTGGTACAAACCTTAGTGATTTCCCTCCTAACGGGCCTGCCGACATGCGTGGTGAAACCACTACAGATGATCCAGAACGCCATGGCGCGTCTGGTGTTCAACCAACCGAAAAGGGCACACGTCACCCCGCTACTCATTGAGCTCCACTGGCTGCCTGTAGCTGCTCGCATTAAGTTCAAGTCACGTGTGCTTGCTTACAGAGTGATTGCTGGTTCTGCTCCCACCTACTTAAATGCTCTTGTAAGGGCAAAAGTTAACCCACAGGATGTTGCGCTCGTCTAATGGGATCGTTTAGCACTGCCGTCTGTGCAAGTACGGCAATCTAGACTATTCTCATTCGTAGTTCCACGTTGGTGGAATGAGCTGCCTAGCACTACCAGAGCTTTTTTCAGTTTTTTATGTAAAATAGTATTTATTGTTACACTAGGTCTCTATTGCTCGTAGCTTGATTGTTCTGTCCCTTGTACGTCACTTTGGATAA
Source organism: Clupea harengus (assembly GCF_900700415.2). Lineage (NCBI taxonomy): Eukaryota > Metazoa > Chordata > Actinopteri > Clupeiformes > Clupeidae > Clupea > Clupea harengus. The sequence continues at coordinate 16,125 of NW_024879804.1, read as the reverse complement.
AAGTGTCTGCTAGATGACTAAATGTAATGTAAATGGAATATTTAACCTTTCATTATAATGATTTATCAGGACACCTTCAGAAAGGTATTGCTTTTTTGTAATTCCAGATTACTATTATGTCATGTGTCACTATGTTTTGCAGACTTGCTGAATGCAAACTTACAGATAAGTCCTGTGGAATTGTGGCTACAGTTCTACAGTCACCAAACTCCCTGGCAGAGCTGGATCTGTGTAACAATGACCTGGGAGATTCTGGAGTTCAACTTCTCTCTAATGGATTGTCTAGTCCCCACTGCAAACTGCAGACATTAAGGTTGGTGTTATACATAACCTTATTGCCATGAATTGTCTGATTATTTCTGTAGCCCTTTGACTGTCTGTCTGTCTGTCTCTCTCAGGCTCTGTAATTGTCGGATCTCAAATGAAGGATATGTTTTTCTGGCACTCACACTGATGTTAAACCCCTCCTGTGTGAAAGAACTGGATGTGAGCAACAATCATCCTGGCGAATCAGCACAGAAGCTGTTGACTTCTAGACTTGAGGATCCTCATCGTAAAGTTGAAGCACTTCAGTATGTTCTCCAGCAATACAGAACCATCTGGTTCCACTCCTGGTTCTACACCTAAAGTTTTCTTTTTTTTTACTGAGAAAGTTGCATTTTCTCCAGACTGAATATAGAATTTGATTGGCAGATACTGAAAAGAAAACAAATAAATAGCTATTTAAAACATCTTAAGAAAGGCATTGCTTATTTTGCATTTCAGAGTAATATTTTGTTATGCTTTTTTGCAGACTTGCTGAATGTAATCTCACAGATAAGTCCTGTGGAATTGTGGCTATTGTTCTACAGTCACCAAACACCCTGACAGAGCTGGACCTGTGTAAGAATGACCTGGGAGATTCTGGAATTCAGCTTCTTTCTAACGGACTGTCTAGTCCCCACTGCAAACTGCAGATATTAAGGTTGGTGTTATACATGTCCTTATTGTCATGAATTTTTTGATTATTCCTGTAGCCCTTAACTATGATTTATATTAGTAGTACGCTGGAAACTGTGAGGACAACTCAGCACCACTTTTATTTGCCTCTATCCTTTCATTTCTATTGATTTCTCAGGACACTTTGTGAACAGCATCACCTTTCATTTTAAAGTAATATTTAGTCTTTTAGTATGCTGTTATACAGACTTTCTGAATGCACACTATTAGATAAATCCTGTTTCCTCCTACCCCTTCAACTCCTAAAATGGAGGATGATAGATCTATGGGAACTGATGCATTTTCAGTTTAGTCAGGACCACTCTCATCTAGTAACAATTTACAAGTAATTAGAGTATTGAGAGGATACATCAGTAATCTGCTCATCATAGCGATAAATATCAGTTTATCACACAGCGGCTTTAACCACCCAAACAACCATCCACCAAAGGTGGTAAGTGGAATAATCGTGAAAAGGTAACAGTACGGTGCTCTCAACATTGCCCATTTGACACTACTAATTAGCAAAACTAGACAGCAAAGGACTTAGGTCGAATAAAAGTTACAAATGGATCTAGATGGACAATTGAACAGTGAATTCAGATCAAGTGTAGCTTCCATATGTACTGCAGATGGAACAAGAGAACCAATGGGCGAGGCAGAGATAAGGTGACACGATTAAAGGTACAGCAAAAGGCAGCTCACCATTAGGTAGAAGGTGCTTCTCCCAGAGTGAGCAGAGGTATTGGTCCGTATATATACACCTCAGAAAGGTTCCCTTTAGTTGGAAAGATAGTGTAGGAAGAGGCGCTGCCCCAACATAGACCAGCAGGGAGAGAAGTGGGTAGAGGGGCTGCCCCTACATAGACCAGCGTGGAGAGAAGTGGGTAGAGGCAATGCCCCAACATAGACCAGTGTGGAGAGAAGTGGGTAGAGGGGCTGCCCCAACATAGACCAGTGTGGAGAGAAGTGGGTAGAGGGGCTGCCCCAACATAGACCAGTGTGGAGAGAAGTGGGTAGAGGCACTGCCCCAACATAGACCAGTGTGGAGAGAAGTGGGTAGAGGGGCTGCCCCTACATAGACCAGCGTGGAGATAAGTGGGTAGAGGGGCTGCCCCTACATAGACCAGCATGGAGAGTTGTGTGTGGTAAAGGTCATGAGTTTTTTCAACATTAAATGTATCAGTTGTTTGTGTATGAAAGGCAGTGATATGAGCAGAACACAGCTGTGGGACTGAAACAGATCCATTTAGCAACTTATCTACACTTGTACAACTAAGATTGGTTCATTTCAGCCTATTCAGATACCTCTACAGTTGATGGGATAACATGCAAGAGTGTAGCTCTCATATGTACTGCAGATTGAAAACAGACAAACATTTGCAGAGATAATGTGACACGATTAACAGCAAAAGGCTAGACAGTTTACTGGTTACATAGAGCACTTTAGGTGATCCCTTATCATAAAAGGTGAATATACCAGGGATGGGCAGTATTACTAGATGTAATTATAATATCTATTTAAAATGCAGAATAGTATTTTGTCATTTGTATTTGATTGGCCTTATAAAATGGTTATGTAATTTGTATCAAAATAGTATAGTGTTGAATATTTTCGCATACTATATTCTAAAAATACTATCAGTATATTTTGAGAATGAAGGATGGAGGATGGGGGAGGAGGCGGGAGGAACCAGTACAGATCCACAGAGGTGCACTATTAAAAGGTATTCTGTGACTGGAACTTAGAAATGTATTGCAATAGTGACATCTTCTGGTCACTTATTGGGGCTGAAAAACCATTGAAGCTGACATTGTGCGTCTGAAGTAACTTTTAAAATGGCATGAATGCAAATGTGGCATGGCAAACAGCAAGAATACCGTATCCAAATGGAATGGAATGGAATAATTCTGCCCTGATATTTTCTCAAAAACGGTTTCATCGTGATATGAAACAATGTTGCTGTCAACAATAATTATGGCTTCTATACAAGTTTTAATGGATTTGCATTTAACCATGAGAACATACACTCAGTTGCCAGTTGATCATGTACACTTAGTGAAAACTAATGCAGTCTAGTGCAACAGCCCTTCAATAAATCCCCCTTCATGATTATTCTAATGTTAACTTTATGAGAGGTGCCGATTCAACTATGCCATCATTTTGAAGGATGTAGTTTGTGGTTTTGTTAAACTGTATTGAATTTTGGCTAGCCTCACTGATTGAAATAGGCTGGTCAAATTAATAGAAACAAGTGTAAGTAGGCCTGCAACAGTGTTAATTTCGTTGACGAAAACTATGACGAAAAATATTCGTTAACGACCTTTTTCTCGTGACTAAAACGAGACTAAGACGTGACGAAAACGGATCTTTCTAAATAAAAACTATGACTAAATCTATTTTAACTTTCGGAGACGAGACGAGACGAAAATGTTGGTGGTTGACTAAGTAACAATTGGTTTTTTTTTCTAAACTTGTATGCACATGATTGGTTGAATCTTGCCTGGTCCTGTATCTATCCCTCCTCCACAGTGACGCCCTAACAAACGTTATGATGGCTGAAGTTCAGGCACTCGGTACTGGAAGAAAAATAAGAATAGATATCTGGACAGTCTTTAATTATAACTTGACAGAAAATAAAACACAATGCACCGCAATAACCGGAGAGAAACCTTGTGGCTTCAAAATAGGTGGGAAGAACACAACAAGAGGCACCTGAAAGCGCACAAGACAACCCTGCCATTTGCCTAGGTAAATTAGCTAGTAACTTTCAATGATAATTAGCTAATGTTAACTAGTTATTCGAATATATTAGCCAACGTTAAGTTAACTTCAAAGGGGCAGTCGAGTGTATAGGTTGTGTCAGCTTGGATAACTAGCTAGTCATTTTCGATTGAAACCTCCCGTTTGGCTTGGCAAATGAGTTCCAAAACTTTTAGCTAGCTAACGTTAGCTAACTATGAGGTAGCATAGCTAAGTTATACTAGCTATCGATAGCTAGCTAAGTTATACTAGCTATCGATAACTGGCTAGTAAACGCATTGCAGAATGGACTATAGGACAGGCCACGCATGGCATTAATCAAGAAAAAATAAATTAATATGTGATTGGTTTACATATCCTTGTCTATTTATGCAATTGTTATTATCATTGGCACTACTTTCAACTCTCAAACTATTCGTCTAGCTAAATATGTTGGTTATCAGATTGCACAGCAATTCATATGGAGGATATGTGGTTGATTTAACTAAGGCCAGGTAGACATAGTAGTTGTATTGTGTTATCACATCATTTGAATCTTCAAAATCTAGACTTGTTATTCTCTTATATTTTAATGATAATACTTTTAATTAAGTATTGCCTTAAAATTATTATTTACATTAAATTCATTGGAATTCAGCTGTAGGCATAGGAGATCTGTATCTGAGAGACTAATTGCATCCAGAGTTTAAGTACTGCAAGCTTGACTATTATGCAGTTGTAAACACAAGGGGTCCCCGGGCCTGAGAAGGGAAGGAAAGGAGTTTAATGTGGCTATAAGATAGACTTTTAAATGTGACTAAAACTAGACTAAAATGTAATGAGACTTCGTCGACTAAAACTAGACTAAAATGTTCTGAGCTTTCGTCGACGAAAACTAGACTAAAACTAAGGAGGATAAAAATGACTAAAAGTGACTAAAACTAATATGCATTTTCGTCTAAAGACTAAGACTAAATCTAAAATAGCTGCCAAAATTAACACTGGCCTGCAATGCAATATAATTCAACAGCACCTCAAACTGCAGCCTCCAAAATGAATACACTGGATCAACAGCTTTCCATATTACTTTAAACAAATCATGAAGACAAGATTTATAGCAGGACTGGTGCATTCGTTTTAGCGTTACTGGCACCTGTATTCTTTTGCCTGGAAGAGGGACAAAGGCCTTTTAAGGGGAATCACCTAAATGTAGGTTATGTTTTTATCATCCAGAGGTGTTATTATAGTGTTTATACATAGTTATAATAGTGCAAAAGAAAGACATAATTGCACCCCACAGCATTTTTCATTTAAACCTGCCTTTTAAAAACAGCTTAGGCTACTTCATGTGTAAGTCTTTTGGAAATTGCAACCTAGACTAACCTAGATAGAAAGACTAGGGTACCATTCTACAGCTGTTCAAATCCTCTACAGCAGAGAATTCTCCAATAACAAATTCTGCTCACAAGGTGTGAGATTTAGATTTTCTCATGGCATGATATGAAAATACGGCATATTTAATGATAATTCAAGCATATTAGACTAATTTCTTGGTCTGTCTTAAATTGTAGATTGACATGGGGTAAGGCGATCCTGTAGGCAACACAATAGTCTATGTTTCATGAAAGCAGACATATTAAATGATAATTCAAGCATATTACCGCAATATATTATTTTTTATTGTAGATTGACGTGGGATAAGGCATTCCAAAAGACCATGCGTAGCTGGCCATTCTCTTAAAAGGCCATGCATAGCCATTCTCTGATGATGATGATTCTCTCATGATGCTCTCGTTTTTGTGTTATAAAATCCAACGCACCTCTTGTACATCTCCCTAAAAAGCCCAAAGTCACTAGCCAGACTGTGGCATGTTTAGTTCAGCTTAAGCCAAGATGACAGAAAGAGAGAGCCTTTGAATTAGCACCACTGCTAAAATTACTGCTGTTTATTATTAAATACGTTATTAAGTTCAGCTTCTCTCTTAGGGACTGTCTAGTCACCACTGCAAACTGCAGACAGTGAGGTTGGTGTTGTCAGCATGGAAACACCATCAAACTTTGTTGCTCAGAGAATGGCCTACTTAACAGTAAGAAGGTGCTGCCATTTACACCAGTCAGTCATATGGTAGAATACAGGGGAGTGGTGACACTACCTCTTGGGGAAGGAGTTCAAATGCATACAGGAGAACCTGAATCCTCAAAAAAAGCCATTTGAATGTTAATGAAAACGGTGTCCATGTTTGAGACAGAGTGCAGAGAACGCACACAGGAACATGAGTTACGGATTAAGATGATACAAAATAATGTTGAGTTTATATGTGACACAGCAGGAAAACAGCAATATTCAGTTCTAACATGTTAATGTCAGTTGAATAATTACTTTGGTTTTGTGACTGAAGCATTCAATAATGGGCCACAATTCACTTAAAACACAAAATATGAAGGCCAAATGTTTCATGACTCATTCTAATCTCATTTTGAATATAAATTAGTTTGTATATTTTAAAAGCTATGCATACAAATGTCCATGTATTTCATTGTTTTAAATAATTTCCTATCATCTTAAGGCCGCCCTTACAGCTCCCTGAGTTGCCCTTTTGGGCCCTGGTCCCCCTGTTGAGAACCACTATTTTAAAGGGCACCAGAGCATTTCCTTTGAAAACATCAGTCCTAGTTAAAAGTGTTTCTGTAGCTCATTCATCAGGTCTTCAAACAGCTCGCTCCTCTGCGTCCCTAAAACCAAGCTCCGCACCATGGGCGACCGGGCCTTTTGCTCGGCAGCGCCACGCTTATGGAACAGCCTCCCTGACCACCTAAGGGCAACGCAGACGCTGGACTCCTTTAAAGCTGGACTAAAAACATTTTTATTCAGGAAGGCATTTCTGGCCTTGTGTTAAATCTTATGTTGAAATGTTAAAAGGTTTTCTATTATGCTTATGTTAATTCATTTTTATTTTATTGTATTATTATAGTTAGTTTCTAATATGTTGGCACTCTGAGATTCTTTTGAATGAAAAGTGCATTACAAATAAAATGAATTATTATTATTATATTTAAATTTGTATTATTTTTGATACAAATATTTTTTTCAGTAATGACTGCCTGTACAATGAAGTAATTTAGGTACTGAAGAGATATTATGCTGATAAGGAGATTTTTCAGTTTAACTTGGAGAACAAAGTAGTGTGTACTATTTTATCTCCATCTCTGTCTCCATTTTAGAACTGTCCCTGACTAGTTTTTGGATCATATCAAATTGTATTACTCTCTCTCTCTCTCTCTCTCTCTCTCTCTCTCTCTCTTAGGCTCTCTGATTGTCTCATCTCAGAAAAGGGTTGTATTTGTCTGGCTTCAGCTCTTTCTTCAAACCCCTCCCACCTAAAAGAGCTGGATCTGAGCTACAATTATCCCGGAGAATCAGGACTGAAGCTGTTATCTGTTAGACTGGAGGATCCTGACTGTAAACTGGAGACGCTTAAGTAAGCGTAGAAAGAAATCCCAATGTTGTACTTTTCTGCATTATTCGTGTGAGATCAAATCAGTTTCTTCATACCTAGTGTAGTGATGTATGTTCGAAGATGTATTTAAATAGCTACTTTATCGACTTAGATGTAGGTCACTTCTTTGATACAGTGTCCAATATTGCAAATATGAATTTAAACAGATCAATTATCTGAGGATTAGAGGTCAGGCAGGGAAGTGAACTCCAAAGGAATCCAAAGTTCAAATAAATGATATGGTAGCAAAGGGATTAGTCAATGAATAGGCAGTTGGTAAAGGTAAAAACTAGTCCCAATTAGGCAAGAAATAGGCAAAATAGGAATATAGAACTATATTTACTCTACATCTTCCTGATTCCTTTGTTCCTTTGTCCTTGTTTCTCTGGTGTCAAAGGTCAAGGTCCATCTTAACCTGCCTGCCTTCCTTCACATAATTAAACTAAGAGCACCAGTGCAAAATACAGCAGCATTCAATGCAATCAAATATTCACCATTGCTCCTATAGCCATTTATATTAGATTTATCAGAAATATCATTCTTCTTACAAGAATACATATGTATCTTTCCTTAAATTATCATCTAATCATGTAGTTATCTAGTAACTATTAACTATTCAAATGAAAAAAATGGCAGATCTTTTCTGTTTTAGAAGAGTATATGTGTGACCGTGTGTTTCTGTTACAGAACTGACCATGCTTCTGAAAACAGAGCTCGACCACGTTTGCTGAGATGTAAGTCTTAATTCAGTAACTGTATGAATTGGGATCATTCACAGACATATGTTCTGTGTGTTCAGTCTGTAGTCTGTCTTCACTGAGTGTTATGCCTGTTGTAGCTGTTACCACTGCACACTTCACAATGATGCACACCAATGGATGGGTGTGTGTGTGTGTGTGTGTGTCTGTGTCTGTGTGTCTGTGTGTCTGTGTGTGTGTCTGTGTGTGTGCCAGGGTCACAGCAATTAATGAGCCCAAGGCTTTTATTTCCAATATCAAATAATTTGGGAAGTGTTCAGCGCTTAAGAAATCTAGAAAGTAAGATTAAGATGTTTACAAAGTATTTTTAACACTCCTCAGAGGACAGTAAGGGGTGGGGATGCATCCAAATGTGTTATTTGGGAAAGCACAGATAATGCGATGCAAGTAGGTTACTTCTACCCAAAATTGTTCATTGGTGTAAAAAAAAAAGTCAGCTCTATGACTTCACATCAGTGCATCAACTATGAGCTACTATGTTTCCTGAGAGCAATTCATATCATCATTGTCACGGTCTTCAAGCGACTCAGATGTGAATGGATTGAGTTTATTGGAAACAGCCAGTACAGGGGGAAACGGGAAATAACAGGGAGAACACAAAAGCAAAACTGGTAAATAACGCTCAGAAGATAAAGTCCATAGGCACAATGACCAACAAAACACATAGCTCAGGAGGTTTTAGATTTAATAGGGAAAAAATAAGGTAAACAAGGAACGGGAACGCTGGAACACGGGAGCTAGGGAGAGGACGCAGAGAATTAGAATGACCTGTAAGTCGGGAAGAAAGACAGGAATGATCCGGGAGTTGAAGAGTCCGGAGCTTAAATCTTCTGGAGTTTAGTCCTTTTAAAACGAGGTCAGACAGGGAAGTGAGGGGATTGAGGAGTTTATATAGTGGAGAGAGTGACAGGTGCAGGTAATCAGCCAATCAGGGGGCTGGGAATGTGAATCAGGAGGGGGTGTGGCAGGAGCAGGGCGTGGCAGGAGCAGGGCTCAGCGCTGGCGTGATAATCATATACCACACGATACAAATACCCATTCTGTTTGCAACATATGACATTGTTTTCACTAACTAGTCGTTTCATTTACTACACATTATTGAAAAGAGTTTGGTATATTCTATTGTCGCCGTATAATAATACATTTACCTATATTTTGTATTCTTTACTTATAACAAATACACTAATAAGTACAGACAAGCATTATTTATAATCATCTGTAATTCATTTGTGTACTGAGTACTATGTACTGAGAGTCTTTTTAATATTCAGTTGAAAAGATAAGTACTATACGATGACATTGATTAATGGTGAACTGCCACTTTAAAAAAAAAAAATCTGCTGGTTAAGTCCATCGTTTTTGCATCAAACCTAAATTGAGCTGTTCAAGTGTTTATGTCAGGGCAACACGTGGTAAATAAAACAACATTTCAAGCTAAACTAGTTGATGTATGACAGACCATAGAGAGATGTTAACTGAAGGCCCCGATCACAGAAAACAGTGAACTTTTATACAGTATTTGTCACACTAACAGTTACACAGTATCTAGTTTCAGCAAATCACATTCCCTTTCATCATTCGTTACCAACACATATCTCATATTTGAACTCCTCTCTTCTCTGAATAAAGAATGATTTAAACTCTAATGATGATGATGATTGATTAAGACATTTTTCAGATCATTCCTCTCATTTCTCCAACTCCCCTTGGTCACTTCTCACAAATCATCTCTATATACACATGGACTGGGGGAAATGCAAGGCTGATTCAAATGTCATGAGAAACCACCACTTCAGAACAGGGAGAGAAAGATGTTTTATAAAGTTTATACTTTTCCCATATAGTGAATATGTCATCACTGTGACCTAAATATTTACACTGATTCAGACCCCTCTGAGACACACAACACCAGACATGAATAAAGTTTAGCAATTTTATTGTAGAGGGCTGGCAGCCACACACACTGTAACGGTTTTAACTAGGTCTGAACTACTAGTCAGAGTCATTACAAAGGACTCAAATTAAATTTACACCATTACCCTTCCAGTACAGTGCTTAAATTGAACCCCTTTTGGACTGGGATGAAGGAATAATTCTTAATTTTCTTAAACAGCAACATTCAGCAAGAGTCAGACTCAATATTCAATGGATATGGATATATTCAACAAAAAAAATTATACAATGCAGTATTTCAACAAATATAATACAATGCAGTATTCAAAGAATGGCAATACAAGTTGGTGTGGGATAAAGTTCCATTGAGATGAAGCCAGGGGGTATGAGAGAGTATGGGTGTGAGAGTGTGTGTGTGTGTGTGTGTGTGGACGAGTGCAGCCAGGTGAGTGTGATGAGACCAACGGTCACAGTTCAGGTGGTCCGGGAATTAGTCTCTGATGAGACCAACGGTAACAGTTCAGGTGTGTGCAGCATGGGGGACATTTTTTTTAATGGTATACAACACAAATATTTCTGTAAAAGTGTAACAAAATACAGCCCACTGGCTCATACAAACATTTCCTTCAAATGTTTAAACAAAACAAACCATACCCGTTAACGTGGTCAACAGGGCAAACATTCTATGCTATACGGCATAAAACAAAACATGCGTTTCGGAAAACCAAACAAATTTCAAGGGTGAAGAATGAAGTTCGACCAGTCAGGAGTCATTAACAGTAGCCTAATTAACAGTAATTAGTCTTGCCGCTCGGCGAAACTAGAAGGATTTGCACCGGGGCCGTGTGGTTTCCAAGTTCCTAGAGTAAGAGTTGCTATTGTGAGATTCACTTTTCTTGTGTTTGTTGCTCGGCGAAACTACAAAATGTTTGCACCGGGGCAACGGAGTGGCTCACGGCTGAGGCCACAGCAATACTAAATGAAATCAATAGCCTACTGCCTTTTCTCTCTTCTTCCTTCCACACGCAGCTGTTTAGCAGGATGATCTGGTATGAAACTGGCGTTTTCTCTGCACTGCTCTCTGGTCCTTCCACTTCACTCTTCTTCTCCCAAACTCAAAAATAGGTATCTTCTTTTAAAAAGACCCGCGGCTGGTTAATTGGCTGCACGCTATTGTAAAAGGGGGGCGTGTCCGATTGATTTGAGAACTCTTGGTGCGTCTCCTTTACAGGAGCGTCACAACACACTGGGTGTCTTTGGAATGTGAGGTTGTGTGTGTGTGTGTGTGTGTGTGTGTGTGTATTGGCGTACTGTATTTGGAATGTAGTCAGTGTGTGTGTATTGTTGTGCTGGGTTAGGAATGTGTAGCTGTGTGTGTGTGTGTGTGTGTGTTGGGGTGCTGTGTTTGGAGTGTGTGTGTGTGTGTTTGTGTGTATTGGTGTGCTGTGTTTGGAGTGTGTAGTGGTGTGTGTGTGTGTGTGTGTGTGTGTATTGGTGTGCTGTGTTTGGAGTGTGTAGTGGTGTGTGTGTGTGTGTGGTGTGTGTGTGTGTGTGTGTGTGTGTGTGTGTGTGTGTGTGTGTGTGTGTTGGTGTGCTGTGTTTGGAGTCTGTGTGTGTGTGTGTATTGGTGTGCTGCGTTTGGAATCTGTTGTGGTGTGAGTGAGTGTGTGTGTATTGGTGTGCTGTGTTTGGAGTGTGTAGTGGTGTGTGTGTGTGTGTGTGTGTGTGTGTGTGTTGTTGTGTGTGTGTGTATGTGTGTATTGGTGTGCTGTGTTTGGAATGTAGTCAGTGTGTGTGTGTGTGTGTGTGTGTGTATTAGTGTATTGGGTTTGGAGTGGGTAGTGGTGTGTTTGTGTGTGTGTGTGTGTGTGTGTGTGTGTGTGTTATGCTTGGAATATGTTGTATTTTTTTTCTATGTTTGTAAGTGTGTGTGTGTATTTGTGTGCTTTGTTTGTATACATGTAGTGGTGTGTGTGTGTGTGTGTGTGTGTGTGTGTGTGTGTGCTGTGTGCTGTGTTTGTAATGTCTAGTTGTGTCTGTTTCTGCACGTGTTTGTAATGTAGTGTGTTTGTGTGTGGGTGTGTAATGGTGTGCTACATTTGGAATGTACTCTCTCTCTCTCTCTCTCTCTCTCTCTGTGTGTGTGTGTGTGTGTGTGTGTGTGTGTGTGTGTGCTGTGTTTGGAATATGTAGTTGTATTTTGTTTGTGTTTGTATATGTGTGTGTATTTTGTGTATTGGTGTGCTGTGTTTGGAGTGTGTAGTGGTGTGTGTGTTGTGTGTGTATTGGTGTGCTGTGTTTGGAGTGTGTAGTGGTGTGTGTGTGTGTGTGTTGGTGTGCTGTGTTTGGAGTCTGTGTGTGTGTGTGTATTGGTGTGCTGTGTTTGGAGTGTGTAGTGGTGTAAGTGTGTGTGTATTGGTGTGCTGTGTTTGGAGTGTGTAGTGGTGTGTGTGTGTGTGTGTGTGTGTGTATTGGTGTGCTGTGTTTAGAGTGTGTGTGTGTGTGTGTGTGTGTGTGTGTGTGTGTGTGCTGTGTTTGGAGTGTGTAGTGGTGTGTGTGTGTATTGGTGTGCTGTGTTTGGAGTGTGTAGTGGTGTGTGTGTGTGTATTGGTGTGCTGTGTTTGGAGTGTGTAGTGGTGTGTGTGTGTGTATTGGTGCTGTGTTTGGAGTGTGTAGTGGTGTGTGTGTGTGTGTGTGTGTATTGGTGTGCTGTGTTGGAGTGTGTAGTGGTGTGTGTGTGTGTGTGTGTGTGTGTGTGTGTGTGTGTGTGTGTTGGTGTGCTGTGTTTGGAGTCTGTGTGTGTGTGTATTGGTGTGCTGTGTTTGGAGTGTGTAGTGGTGTGAGTGTGTGTGTATTGGTGTGCTGTGTTTGGAGTGTGTAGTGGTGTGAGTGTGTGTGTGTGTATTGGTGTGCTGTGTTTAGAGTGTGTGTGTGTGTGTTTGTGTGTATTGGTGTGCTGTGTTTGGAGTGTGTAGTGGTGTGAGTGTGTGTGTGTATTGGTGTGCTGTGTTTGGAGTGTGTAGTGGTGTGTGTGTGTGTGTGTGTGTGTGTGTGTGTGTGTGTGTGTGTATTGGTGTGCTGTGTTTGGAGTGTGTAGTGGTGTGTATGTGTGTGTGTATTGGTGTGCTGTGTTTGGAGTTTTTTAGTGGTGTGTGTGTGTGTGTGTATTGGTGTGCTGTGTTTGGAGTGTGTAGTGGTGTGTGTGTGTGTATTGGTGTGCTGTGTTTGGAGTGTGTAGTGGTGTGTGTGTGTGTGTGTATTGGTGTGCTGTGTTTGGAGTGTGTAGTAGATTGTGTGTATTTGCATCCTGTGTTTGGAATCTGTAGTGTGTGTGTGAGTGTGTTTTGTGTGTAGGTGTGTGTGTGTGTGTGTGTGTGTGTGTGTGTGTGTGTGTTGGGGTGCTGTGTTTGGAGTGTGAAGTAGATTGTGTGTATTTGTATCCTGTGTTTGGAATGTAGTGTATGTGTGTGTATTGGAGTGTTGATGTGCTGTGCTTGGAATGTAGTGTGTGTGTGTGTGTGTGTATTAGTGTATTTTGTTTAGAATCAGTAGTAGTTGTGTGTGTGTGTGTGTGTGTGTATTGGTGTATTGTGTTTGGAGTGGGTAGTGGTGTGTGTGTGTGTGTGTGTGTGTTGTTGTGTGTGTGTGTGTGTGTATTGGTGTGCTGTGTTTGGAATGTAGTCAGTGTGTGTGTGTGTGTGTGTGTATTAGTGTATTGGGTTTGGAGTGGGTAGTGGTGTGTTTGTGTGTGTGTGTGTGTGTTGGTGTGTGTGTTGGTGTGTTATGCTTGGAATATGTTGTTGTATTTTTTTTCTATGTTTGTAAGTGTGTGTGTGTATTTGTGTGCTTTGTTTGTATACATGTAGTGGTGTGTGTGTGTGTGTGTGTGTGTGTGTGTGTGTGTGTGTGTGTGCTGTGTGCTGTGTGCTGTGTTTGTAATGTCTAGTTGTGTCTGTTTCTGCACGTGTTTGTAATGTAGTGTGTTTGTGTGTGGGTGTGTATTGGTGTGTGTGTGTGTGTGTGCTGTGTTTGGAATATGTAGTTGTATTTTGTTTGTGTTTGTATATGTGTGTGTATTTTGTGTATTGGTGTGCTGTGTTTGGAATGTGTTTTTGTGTGTGTGTGTGTGTGTGTGTGTGTGTGTGTGTGTGTGTTTGTGTGTGTGTGTTTATTGGTGTGCTCTGTTTGGAGTGTGAAGTAGTGTGTGTGTGTGTGTTTGTATGTACTGTTGAGTTGTGTTTTAAATATGTAGGTCTGTGTTGTGATTGGAATATGAAGTTGTGTGTATGTGTATTGGTGTGCTGTGTCTGGAATGTGAAATAGAGAGTGTTTGTGTGTTTGTGTGTGTGTGTGTGTGTGTGTGTGTGTGTGTGTGTGTGTGTATGTATATGTGTATGTGTGTATGTGTATTGGTGTGCTGTGTCTGGAATGTGAAACAGAGAGAGTGTGTATGTGTGTGTGTGTGTGTGTGTGTGTGTGTGTGTGTGTGTGTGTGTGTGTGTGTGTCTGTGTGTGTGTGTGTGTTAGTCAGCAGCAGCTGTCACTCCCATATTCTGATGATGTTGTTCTCTCCTCTCCTCTTGTCTGCAGATGCCTGTGAGCTCACACTGGACCCAAACACAGCAGGCAGACTTCTCTCTCTCTCTGAGGGGAACAGAAAGGTGACACGTGTGAGAGAGGAGCAGCCGTATCCTGACCACCCAGAGAGATTTGACTGGTGTAATCAGGTGTTGTGTAGAGAGGGTCAGTCTGGACGCTGCTACTGGGAGGCTGAGTGGAGTGGGGATAGGGCTGAGTGGAGTGGGGGTGGGGCTGATATAGCTGTGGCGTATAAAAGCATCCAGAGGAAAGAGGGAAGTGATAACAGCATACTGGGACATAATGACAAGTCCTGGAGTCTGCTCTGCTCTCCTAACATTTACTCTGCCTGGCACAATAATGAAGACACTGACATACCTGCCCCCTCCTCCCGCTCCAGCAGAGTAGGAGTGTACCTGGACTGGCTGGCCGGCACTCTGTCCTTCTACAGCGTCTCCTCTGACACACTCACCCACCTGCACACGTTCCACTCCACATTCACTGAGCCCCTCTATCCTGGGTTTGGGGTTAATTATGGGGGCTCAGTGTCCCTGTGCCAGATCACATGACCTCCCCATGCTGCAGGAACACAGGAGTCACCCACTCCTGTTCATACACATGTGTGATGCTGTGATGTTATGGAAATAGTGATATGTGTATTCTGTTTACACACCACTGCTTTGATGTTACTATGCAAATGGTGATATTGCTTTTTTGTATATTTTGTCCATTTTTCAGAATTTAGTATGTGGGTTACAAGAATAGCAGCAACAACATGATGTATTCTGCTCTCTTTAAGGTTTAGTTATTTGCTGCATCTGTCCCAAGCTATTGTAGTGGCTGTGCATATTCAGCTGTTAGATCAAGTTATATTATCAGTCTGTTTGTTTCCTTTCTTTCTCTTTGTTTTTGTACATTGATACTCCAAACCCCCAGGTGATGGTCGAATAAATTGCAAGCCACTGAATTTTAGTCTCCATGCTGCCTTTTTGTGCATAAAGACCTTCAACATGTATCCCTTTAACAGTGTGTGTGTGTGAATATGAGAGGCATAGTTATTGTGTAATGTGTGTGTGTGGTTCCTGTCCTCTGTGTATCTGTTGTTCTGGATATGTAGACTGGTGAAAATGAAGAGAAGTAAGACAGAACCTCACAGCAGTGAAGAGTGATGTTCTGCACACTGGACAATAAAAACATGCTCTTTTTTCCTGAAATAAAATGTCTAAATAAATACAATACATTTGTTTGGAGAATATAACTTGGGAATGGCTTTATGGTGATGGATGTGTCTTCATTTTTGAGGGAACTTTTTTTCTCTCCAAAGCCATAACAAAACAAAGTGTATGAATTTGTTTATTTTTTCACAAACATATACATTATTTGACATGCATTGACTGGTCATATTTCCACATGAGTGCATTGCAGTAACATAATAACTAAGATTACAATGCAACACTGTAGCGTGTGTGTGTGTGTGTGTGTGTGTGTGTGTGTGCATCATTTCTTCATGGCCAACAGCACCAACACCTCCCCTCTCTCTGCACCTGCAACATGTACATTAGCACTGTAGTGTGAGTTGTGTTGGATAACAGCATCCGCTAAATGAACTCAGCTCACATACTCATCAACATGTACATTAGCACTGTAGTGTGAGTTGTGTTGGATAACAGCATCCGCT
>NW_024879803.1:65000-67500 GCF_900700415.2 Clupea harengus | reverse complement strand
GGAGTGTGTTCTTTGTGTATGTGTGTGTGTGTGTGTGTTAGATCGACAGAGAGAGAGAGAGTGTGTGTGTGTGTTAAAGAGACAGAGAGAGAGTGTGAGTCTGTGTGTGTGTTGGAGAGACAGAGAGAGAGTATGAGTCTGTGTGTGTGTTGGAGAGACAGAGAGAGAGTGTAATGGAGAGGAATCTTGCATGAGCCTGTTGACAGTGTGTTTGTGTGTGAGATAGTGTGTGTGTGTGTAGGCGAGTGTGTTTGTGTAATGGATGTAAATCTAACACGTCTCTGTGAACACACCCATGGGAGTTGCAAGGTCACCTGGACAAACTGGGACGCTGCTGGAGAGCCGGCGTGGAACAGTTCTAAAGCGTCTGTTATCAGAGAGAAATCAGGAACAGTTCTGAAGCGTTCTGTTATCAGAGAGAAATCAGGCGTGGAACAGTTCTAAAGCGTTCTGTTATCAGAGAGAAATCAGGCGTGGAACAGTTCTAAAGCGTTCTGTTATCAGAGAGAAATCAGGCGTGGAACAATTCTAAAGCGTTCTGTTATCAGAGAGAAATCAGGCGTGGAACAGTTCTAAAGCGTTCTGTTATCAGAGAGAAATCAGGCGTGGAACAGTTCTAAAGCGTTCTGTTATCAGAGAGAAATCAGGCGTGGAACAGTTCTAAAGCGTTCTGTTATCAGAGAGAAATCAGGCGTGGAACAGTTCTAAAGCGTTCTGTTATCAGAGAGAAATCAGGCGTGGAACAGTTCTAAAGCGTTCTGTTATCAGAGAGAAATCAGGCGTGGAACAGTTCTAAAGCGTTCTGTTATCAGAGAGAAATCAGGAACAGTTGTAAAGCGTTCTGTTATCAGAGAGAAATCAGGAACAGTTCTAAAGCGTTCTGTTATCAGAGAGAAATCAGGCGTGGAACAGTTCTAAAGCTCATCAGAGAGAAATCAGGCGTGGAACAGTTCTAAAGCGTTCTGTTATCAGAGAGAAATCAGGAACAGTTCTAAAGCGTTCTGTTATCAGAGAGAAATCAGGCGTGGAACAGTTCTAAAGCGTTCTGTTATCAGAGAGAAATCAGGAACAGTTCTAAAGCGTTCTGTTATCAGAGAGAAATCAGGCGTGGAACAATTCTAAAGCTTGTAGACTTCTGAAACTGAGGAAGCCTCAACATTCATTTGGTGAACATACAACCCTGTATGTGTGTGGCTGAGCATAAAATTGTGTGTGTGTGAGTGCACGTTACAGTAATATGATACTGTGTGTGTGTGTGTGTGTGTGTGTGTGTGTGTGTGTGTGTGTGTGTGTGTGTGCACCTTACAGTAATATGATACAGTGTGTGTGTGTGTGTGCGCACGTTACAGTAGTGATACTGAGTAGGAGTGTGTGTGCACCTTACAGTAATATGGTACAGTGTAAGTGTGTGTGTGTGTGTGTGTGTGTATGTGCACCTTACAGTAATATGATACAGTGTAAGTGTGTGTGTGTATGTGCACCTTACAGTCATATGATACAGTGCAAGTGTGTGTGTGTGTATGTGTGTGTGTGTATGTGCACCTTACAGTCATATGATACAGTGTAAGTGTGTGTGTGTGTGTGTATGTGCACCTTACAGTCATATGAGTTTTTCTCCAACCCTGGGAGACCAGCCAGGAAATGAACTTCCAGAAGATGCGGTTTGAGTCTTTGTGCGTTCGTGTGTGCATGTGAGTGTGTGCGTGTGTGAGTGTATGCGTGTGTGTGTGAGTGTGTGTGCCAGTGTGCATGTGTGCGTGCGTGCGTGCGTGCGTGCGTGCGTGCGTGCGTGCTTGCGTGCGCGCGTATGTGTGTGAGTGTGTGTACCTGATTCTGCAAGACAAATTTTAAAGCAGTCCGCTGGACAAAGCCTCTGATGGTAACCATGGTGATTGTGACAAGACAGGGTAGGGGGTAGGCACATTCCTAGGGTGGGGTGGTGTGTGTGGCTCTGGCACTGGCACACACACACTCACACACACAGACACACACACGTACACACACACTCACACACACACACAGACACACACACACACACACACACACAGACACACACACATACACACACACACACACACACACACACACACACTCACACACCAGTAGCCTGAGCTGTTGGAGGTGCATGGACTAATGAAGCTCTATGGTGGGACTCCACACAGACAAGGTGATAATTGAGTCTGTGTGTTTCTGTGTGCTGGAGGTGTGTGTGTGTGTGTGTGTGTGTGTGTGTGTGTGTGTGTGTGTGTGTGTTTCTGTGTGCTGGAGGTGTGTGTGTGTGTGTGTGTGTGTGTGTGTGTTTGTGTATCTGTGTGCTGGAGTGTGTGTGTGTGTTTCTGTCGGCTGGAGTGTGTGTGTGTGTGTGTGTGTGTTTGTGTTTCTGTCGACTACAGTGTGTGCTAGAGTGTGTGTGTCCCAGGTGTCTAGGATGTCTTAGTGTGTGACAGGATGACACAACCCTTCCCGTCACAGAGACTCAGAATAAACCACTTCACAACAT
>NW_024879803.1:52500-60000 GCF_900700415.2 Clupea harengus | reverse complement strand
GTGTGTGGGTGTGGGTATGTGTGTGTGTGGGCGTGTGTGTGTCGGTGTGTGCGTGTGTGTGCGGGTGTAGGTGTGTGTGTGTGTGTGTGTGTGTGTGGGTTTAGGTGTGTGTGTGGGTGTAGGTGTGTGCGGCTGTAGGTGTGTGTGTGTGAGTGTGTGTGTGTGGGTGTGGGTGTTAGTGTAGGTGTGTGCGAGTGTAGGTGTGTGTGTGTGTGTGTGTGTGTGTGTGGGTTTAGGTGTGTGTGTGGGTGTAGGTGTGTGCGGCTGTAGGTGTGTGTGTGTGAGTGTGTGTGTGTGGGTGTGGGTGTGAGTGTAGGTGTGTATGTGTGAGCGTGTGTGTGTGTGTGTGAGTGTAGGTGTGTGCGAGTGTAAGTGTGTGTGTGTGTGTGTGAGTGTAGGTGTGTGTGTGTGTGTGTGTAGGTGTGTGCGAGTGTAAGTGTGTGTGTGTGTGTGTGAGTGTAGGTGTGTGTGTGTGTGTAAGAAAGAGGGAAAGAAACTCTGTGGGACCTTCCTTTGCTTTGTTTCATTCCCCCGCACAGAAACAGACAAAAGAGCTTTGTGTTCATATGATATGTAGAGCAAAGGGTAGCATTGGTGTGTGTGTGTGTGTGTGTGTGTGTGTGTGTGTCAGTGTATGAGTGTGTGTATGAGTGTGTGTGTGTGTCAGTGTATGAGTGTGTCAGTGTGTGCATGTGTGTGTGTGTGTGTGTGTGTCAGTGTATGAGTGTGTGTGTGTGTGTGTGTGTGTCCGTGTCAGTGTATGAGTGTGTGCATGTGTGTGTGTGTGTGTGTGTCAGTGTATGAGTGTGTGCGTGTGTCTGTGTGTGTTTGTCAGTGTATGAGTGTGTGTCAGTGTATGAGTGTGTGCGTGTGTCTGTGTGTGTTTGTCAGTGTATGAGTGTGTGTCAGTGTATGAGTGTGTGTGTGTGTGTGTGTGTCAGTGTATGATTGTGTGTGTGTGTGTGTGTGTGTGTCAGTGTATGAGTGTGTGTGTGTGTGTGTCAGTGTATGAGTGTGCGTTTGTGTGTGTGTCAGTGTATGAGTTTGTGCGTGTGTGTGTGTCAGTGTATGAGTGTGTGCGTGTGTGTGTGTCAGTGTATGAGTGTGTGTCAGTGTTTGAGTGTGTGTATAAGTGTGTGTGTGATCGCGGGCCAATTTGAACTGTGGTGCTTTAAGTATCTTCTAATGAACATAAACAAACAAACACACACACACACTACCTCTCTCTGATGTTACTAGCTCTGGGATAAGGGCTCCATGTCTGATCCCCCCCACACACACACACACACACACACACACCTACCCTTCTCCACACACACACAAACACACACACACACACACCGACACAGAGCTCTATTTGTAGCAGGAGCAATAGGGGTGTTTCCCTTCTCCTCTATGAGCTTCTGTAGGTGACCCCACCCTGGGCATGGTAGAGCTCTTCCCAAGGGGCTGCTGGGATATGTAGTTTTCCACTCATGATTGTCTGCTCCATTCAGAGCTCCTGCTGTGTTTCTGTCCCTGTGCTGACGAGAGGCGAGAGGGTTCTACCATGGGCCACCAGTGAATCAGGACAGAGGGAACTCTTTAAACTCAAAGTTACAGTTAAAATTCTTCGGTACCTGTTGAGCGCAGAGTTGTAATTTAAACCATTCAGCTCTAGTGTGAGGCAGAGGTTCTGATTTGAACCCTTTGGTTCCTGTCTAAGACAGAAGTTTTAGTTTAAACCCTTAGGTTCCTGTCTAAGACAGAAGTTTAAGTTTAAACCCTTAGGTTCCTTAGGTTCCTGTCGCAGGCAGAGAGTTTTAGTTTAAACCCTTAGGTTCCTTAGGTTCCTGTCAAAGACAGAGAGTTTTAGTTTAAACCCTTGGGTTCCTGTCGCAGGCAGAAGTTTGAGTTTAAACCCTTGGGTTCCTGTGAAAGACAGAAGTTTTAGTTTAAACCCTTAGGTTCCTGTTTTAGTTTAAACCCTTAGGTTCCTGTCAAAGACAGAAGTTTTAGTTTAAACCCTTAGGTTCCTGTCGCAGGCAGAGAGTTTTAGTTTAAACCCTTAGGTTCCTGTCAAAGACAGAAGTTTTAGTTTAAACCCTTAGGTTCCTGTCGCAGGCAGAAGTTTTAGTTTAAACCCTTAGGTTCCTTAGGTTCCTGTCGCAGGCAGAGAGTTTTAGTTTAAACCCTTAGGTTCCTTAGGTTCCTGTCGCAGGCAGAGAGTTTTAGTTTAAACCCTTGGGTTCCTGTCGCAGGCAGAGAGTGGAGTAGAACGGCTCTGGTTCTGGTCCTTGTTCTGGCTCTGGTTCTGTCTGCCCCTCTGCTGGCTGGCCCAGTTCTGCATGACTGGCAACAATGTTGGCAATGATGGGGAAACACAAACCCCACAGTAGCCTGTAGCTCCACGGCCGACACACACACACACACACACACACACACACACACACACTCACACACACACACACGCACAGTAGCTCTACGGCCGGGACACACTCTCACACACACACACACAAACCCCACAGTAACTCTACGTCCGGGGGGGGGCGGGGGGCGGAGGGGATATGATCACAACATTCCGCATACACACACCGGAGTACAAAAGCACTCAACCATGAAAGTGACAGTGCTGAGTTACACCTGAATTACACCTGCCACCCCTACAACCAACACTCTGGCACAACAGAATAAACCCGCCCCCCCGACGAGCACACACACTCACCAGGGGTTAGTATGGACCAGCACACACTCACCAGGGGTTAGTCTGGAGCAGCACACACTCACTAGAACACAACCACTACAAAAACCAGAGAGCAGTGTTCAGCGTTCCACCCACCAGATGATCTACACACACATTTTGTCCTGCTAGAGGTGTGTGTGTGTGTGTGTGTGTGTGTGTGTGTGTGTGTGTGTGTGTGTGTGTGTGTGTGTGTGTGTGTGTGTGTGTGTGTGTGTGTGTGTGTGTGTGTGCCATGGTGTCACAGTGAAACACTATCAGACTGTTTGCTTACAGGTAGCAAGAGATCTCAGCAGATGATGACTCCATCTGGCCAGCCACAGATGCAGAATGGACACCCCCCCCCCCCCCCCCACACACACACACACACACACACACACATTATGTAACCATCTCAGTGAATCTGTTCATAAATATTTCTCCTGCATGTGTCAGCATATACTCAATCTATCCGACTCAACTCATTCCATTCTCCTCTCATTTCAGCCGGGCAAGGACAGATTCGGCTTACACTGGACACCTCTTAACGGCATCGACCAGGTCAATCAAATACCGTCAGGATGTTTAAACTGTACCCGCGAGACAGAGGTGTTTTGCGAGGAAGTAAATTATGTGAAATATGTCAGTCATGTGCAGTACTGCAGTAAGATATCACACACACACACACACACACACACACACAGCCATCTGGTTACTGCTAGGTACTTCTGTAATGAAACATGTCGCGCTCCGTTCCGCTCGCATGGAAAAACATTCTTCGCTGTTCGCACCTCACCGCCCCGCCCGAACCGACAGGTCGCTTCGGAACAACCAAACGCCTCGAATCACAACATGCATCGGCGTGTCGCCGCGATGAAGCCCGGATTTCCTCCGTAGGGGGAACTGCGTTAGTCATTCCGCTTAATCATTCTGCAATCAACAGACGGCAAGTCAAGTGCATGAAAGTAGTTTGAGCTGCGCAGGGAGGGGGTGCTGCTTACCTTGGATGTGCTGGTTCACTACATTCTCCAGCCGATCCAGGCGCTCGATAATCCGGAGAGTTTCCCCCTTTTTGTCGCTGTCCAACTTTTTCCCTGGGACGGGCACGGGGACTTTGACGTAGACGTTGGCGATGTAATTAGTGACCCATCCGACGTAGAGCAGGCAGACGATGTTGGTCGCGCCGCTCAGAATCACGCATGTCGACACCAAAGTTTTTGTTCTTCTGGTGCAAGCCATTCCGACATCCCTCCGCGCGCACCACAGTAGCCCGTCCACTGGAGAAGTGCGGCAGCCTCCCGGAATAACTGCCCGCGTGAGGTATGAGCTGCGCGCGCCGCCTCCTCCTCCTTCACCAGGTTAAATTCCTGCAGGGAGAAAATCCGCGCATTCCGTCCGCAGGTGGCCCCAAGCTCCGTGGCTCTCGCGCTCAAGCACGAACCATTTGTTCACCCAGCCAAGCCATACACGGGGTACATTTAGCCGCGTGAATGGCCAGTGTTGATCCGGAGTGTTTGTGAAGAGCGAGCGTCAGCTTCTCGGGGCGGAGAGAGACACAGGAGAGCGTGCAGGGGAATATGCAAGCGCGGGCGCTGGCCAATAGAGCAGGAGAGCGGAGCAGAAATCTCAGCGCTGGCTCCCCACGAGCCAATTCAGCCCGAAGGAGGCGTGTCCGCCGAAGTCCCGACGACTGCAGAGCGATATCAGTCTTGAGTTCCAGTCACTTCCGCTCGGCTCGCTGTCGCCGCGTGCCCCCAATCACACATGTGAAAGTTGTCAGTGTTGTGTTTCAGCAGCGATCATCTGCACGCGCCAGCGCAGTGTGTGTGTGTGTGTGTGTGTTTACTGTGGCCACATGATCATATGTAACAGCAGGAGACATCTGAGCAGCCACAGGGATTAGCACTGACCCCAGTCAGAACAGACCTAGGGAGCACACAGTAGTGACAGTAGTGACAGAACACACACACACACACACACACACTCACACACACACACACACACACACACACACACACGCACGCACGCACGCACGCACACACGCATACACACACACACACACACACACGCACGCACACACACACACACACGCACACACACACACATGCACGCACGCACACTAACACACACACGCGCACACACACTCACACACACACATTATTTAGAGAGACACCCCCCCACACACACACAGTGCCTGCTGGTAACAGGTTGGTGACTCTGGCATGGTCTGGCCTTGATTTGGCCCTGATATGATACAGATATGGCCCTGATATGATACAGATACAGCCCTGATATGATACAGATATGGCCCTGATATGATACAGATATGGCCCTGATATGATACAGATATGGCCCTGATATGATACAGATACAGCCCTGATATGATACAGATATGGCCCTGATATGATACAGATATGGCCCTGATATGTCCCTGATATGATACAGATATGGCCCTGATATGATACAGATATGGCCCTGATATGATACAGATATGGCCCTGATATGATACAGATACAGCCCTGATATGATACAGATATGGCCCTGATACGTCCCTGATATGATACAGATATGGCCCTGATATGATACAGATATGGCCCTGATACGTCCCTGATATGATACAGATATGGCCCTGATATGGCCCAGATATGGCCCTGATGTGGCCCTGATGTGGCCCTGATATGGCCCTGATGTGGCCCTGATGTGGCCCTGATGTGGCCCTGATATGGCCCTGATGTGGCCCTGATGTGGCCCTGATATGGCCCTGATGTGGCCCTGATATGATACAGATACGGCCCTGATATGGCCCTGATACGTCCCTGATATGATACAGATATGGCCCTGATATGGCCCTGATATGATACAGATACGGCCCTGATATGATACAGATACGGCCCTGATATGGCCCTGATATGGCCCTGATATGATACAGATATGGCCCTGATATGGCCCTGATATGGCCCTGATATGATACAGATATGGCCCTGATATGATACAGATATGGCCCTGATATGATACAGATATGGCCCTGATGTGGCTCTGATACGGCCCTGATATGGCCCTGATGTGGCCCTGATGTGGCCCTGATGTGGCCCTGATATGCTGTGTGGTCCCCAGCTCACCTCTTCTACACACATAAAACATAGTCACACACTCACACACACCGGGGAATGATAAAGCAGGTTAGTCATCCCCTCAGGAGAGAGAAAGGAGGCTAAACACACACACACACACTCACACACACACACACACACACACACACACACACACACAGTCATTCACACACAAACACACACACACACAGTCATTCACACACACAGTCATTCAAACATATACACGTATAATCACACACACACACACAATCACACTCACTCACAAAACTCTCATACAGGACATAAGACAGAATGGTTTAATGGTTACTGTGTGTGTGTATGTATGGGATGTGGTATGTGTGTGTGTGTATGGGATGTGTGGTGTGTGTGTGTGATGTGTGTGTGTGTGTGTGTGTGTGTATGTGTGTGTATGTGTGTGTTTGTGTGTGGTGGGTGTGTGTGTTTGTGTGTGTTTGTGTGTGTGTGTGTGTGGGGGGGGGGGGGGGTAATTCTGCTATGCTTGTCAATTTGAGCAGGTGATGATGAATCAAAGGGGAGTTTGAGTTTGATCCTGAGAGAAGACAGTTCATCAGATGCCAGTAAAGGTGAGGGCCCTGTGTGTGTGTGTGTGAGTGTGTGTGTGTGTGTGTGTGTGTGTGTGTGTGTGTGAGTGTGTGTGAGTGTGTGTGTGTGTGTGTGTGTGTGGTGTGTGTGTGAGTGTGTGAGTGTGTGCGTGTGTGCGTGTGTGTGTGTGTGTGTGTGTGTGTGTGTGTGTGTGTGTGTGTGCGTGCGTGTGCGTGTGCGTGTGCGTGTGCGTGTGTGTGTGTGTGTGTGTGTGTGTGCGTGCGTGTGCGTGTGCGTGTGTGTGGTGTGTGTGTGTGTGTGTGTGTGAGAGAGAGAGAGAGATTTGTGGGGTTTAATATTGGCACTTCTGCCATAGTCGGCTGTGCCAAGCTCATTTGCATTTCCATTCCAAGTTAAACGGCACCAAAGAGCGCCGCTCCGCTCCGTGTCTCATTTTGGACCGTCTCCTGAGCAGGGCCCAACCGCACCGGGTACACCTCCAAACACGCCCAATGACACGACCAGAAGATACTCGCTCTTTTGTGATTGGCTCAGTCAAAGATTGCCGTAGTGTGTCTGTGTTTTTGTCTATCAAGACACGTATGAAGTTTCATCTTCAGAGAAAGTTTGAATAGTAGCTATAACAGCCTAGGGATAGGGTCAGAGGTTAGGGTTAGGGTTAGGGTCAGAGGTCGGCTATAACAATGATAGCAAATGGTAAACTGCCCATGGACATTTGTACCACAGTGAGTGTCACACTGAATTAACAAAATAAGTATACATACTTAAACACACACCCTCAAGCGAGTAGACCCTGATACACGGAAATGCAAATCCAGGCTCTGAACGCCATTCATATGGAAAAACAAGAGAGTGATGGAGAGAGAGGGAAGGAGAGTGAGAGTGGTGGAGAGAGAGTGATGGAGAGAGAGGGAGAGAGAGAATGATGGAGAGAGAAAGAGAAAGAGAGTGAGGGAGAGAGAGAAAGAGAGATAAGGAAAAAGAGTGATGGAGGGAGAGAGAGTGGTGGAGACAGAGTGATGGAGATAGGGAAAGAGAGAGAGAGAGAGTGGTGGAGACAGAGTGATGGAGTGTCAAAGGTTATCCGTGTCTGCAGTCTTTTAGTGAAGGCACAAAAGGCAGCAGGGA
>NW_024879803.1:40000-42500 GCF_900700415.2 Clupea harengus | reverse complement strand
GTGTGTGTGTGTGTGAGAGTATGTGTGTGTGTGAGAGTATGTGTGTGTGTGTGTGTGTGTGTGTGTGTGTGTGTGTGTGTGTGTGTGTGTGTGTGGTGTGTGTGTGTGTGTGTGTGAGATTGTGTGTGTGTGTGTGTGTGTGAGATTGTGTGTGTGTGTGTGTGTGTGTGTGTGTGTGTGTGTGTGTGTGTGTGTGTGTGTGTGTGTGTGTGTGTGGTGTGTGTGTGTGTGAGCTTGTATGCCAGCTGATGCATGCTGATGGCGTGCTGCCTGTGGTTGTGGTTGGCGCTGACTCACATGTCCAGCTGTCACCCTGGTGCATTCCACTGCCCCTCATCCTGCCCCCCGGGGGCATCGGAGCCCCACCACTCAGCCCCTGTGCCACCCTGCGTCAGGCTTCTACAACCCCAAAGCGCTGATAGCTAGCCCTCCGCAGAGTTCTCTAACCCCACATCACTATTCTAAAACCCCTGTCAGTGTCTGTCAATCTCACGTCATTGTCCCATAACCCCACATCACTGTTGTAGAATCCTCAATACTGTTCTTACCCCACACCACTCTTCTATGACCCCACACCATTGTTTTCTCTTACCCCACACTCGACTCTGACATTTTTTCGGGAATCTTGTGAATCACAGGATTCCTGTAGGATGGGAGTCAATTTCACTATACATCACATGACTGGGGTCAATTTCACCATTCATCACGTGACTGGGGTCAATTTCACCATCATCACGTGACTGGGGTCAATTTCACCATTCATCACGTGAATAGGGCAGGACAGGAATCATAAAAACAATATATTTTGTATGCAGGAATCATAAAAACTATATAAATGTGCAGGAATCATAAAAACAATATATTTTATATGCAGGAATCATGAAAACAATATATTTTATATGAAGGAATCATAAAAACTATATATTTCATATGCAGTTCCAACATGAATAATTCAATTGCATTTATATATTTATATAAACAGTTAGCTTGTCTCAAGGTGCTTTGCAGAGGGCCTGAATAAACACTACATACAGCTGTATTGAACAATACAATACATACTGTATTATACATACATCAAGTCAGTCGTGCTGTTGTCCTGGATCAACACTATCCTGTGTGTGGTTGCTGGTGGAGTCAGCGCCCCCTTCAGAGACACACTGGTAAAGCAGGTGGCAGTGAAATGGAGCCCAAAATCACCTTTTGTCTGAAACGTAAGTTGCCAGAGCTGGCACCTCTCCAGTCATCACTCTGGCCATATGGTGTGGATAAAAGGGTCAGGATTAGGGTGAGGGTTAGGGTGAGGGTGAGGGTTAGGGTGAGGGTGAGGGTTAGTGGCCATATGGTGTGAATAAATGAAAGGAAGATCAAATTAAAATCACTGCATTGCCTAAAGATAAAAAAAAACACAACATGGGAACAGGATGGGACAGGAGTGAAAATCCACTGTCACCCTCTACACTAGTGTTCTATTACCCCACACCAGTGTTCAATTACCCCACACCAGTGTTCTCTTACCCCACACCAGTGTTCTATTACCCCACACCAGTGTTCTCTTACCCCACACCAGTGTTCTATTACACCAGTGTTCTCTTACCCCACACCAGTGTTCTATTACTCTATTACCCCACACAGTGTTCTATTACCCCACACCAGTGTTCTCTTACCCCACACCAGTGTTCTATTACCCCAGTGTTCTATTACCCCACACCAGTGTTCTATTACCCCACACCAGTGTTCTCTTACCCCACACCAGTGTTCTATTACCCCACACCAGTGTTCTATTACCCCACACCAGTGTTCTATCACCCCACACCAGTGTTATATTACCCCACACCAGTGTTCTATTACCCCACACCAGTGTTCTATTACTCTATTACCCCACACCAGTGTTCTATTACCCCACACCAGTGTTCTATTACTCTATTACCCCACACCAGTGTTCTATCACCCCACACCAGTGTTCTCTTACCCCACACCAGTGTTATATTACTCTAATACCCCACACTAGTGTCCTATTACTCTATTACCCCACACCAGTGTTCTATTACCCCACACCAGTGTTCTATTACCCCACACCAGTGTTCTCTTACCCCACACCAGTGTTCTTTTACCCCATGTCGCAGCCTTTCTATCGTTTCAAATTTTCAAACTCCAAGATCCAGTGAAGGCCGTGGGCCTGGTGAGCAGGTAGTAGATTACGCACTTTCGACACTCCAAACTTGCTAAAAATAATATAAATGTATCGGCCTCAAAAAAGGTGAACATAAACAATTTGGTAAATTCAAACAATAATAACTACTTACCAACCGAGAGTGAGGTCATGCGCGGGAAATATCAAACTGAGGCTTTAACGTATCTGTTACAATTCGGGCAGCGATTGCCAACGAATTGGGACATTGGCGGCCTCTGGTGGCCAAAGGACAGTTTTTACGAACTTGTTATTGTGCACGTGTCTGTTGTCGTTGTTTTCACTCACCTGTTTCCCATTACACATTGTTTA
>NW_024879803.1:10000-20000 GCF_900700415.2 Clupea harengus | reverse complement strand
TAAACCGGCAGTGTGAGTTAACCAGTGAACCTTTAAACCAGCAGTGTGAGTTAACCAGTGAACCTTTAAACCTGCAGTATTACCAGTGTCTTTAAACCAGCTGTATGAGTTAACCAGTGTACCTTTAAACCAGCTGTATGAGTTAACCAATGTGCCTTTAAACCAGCAGTGTGAGTTAACCAGTGGACCTTTAAACCTGTAGTATCACCAGTGTGTCTTTAAACCAGCAGTATCATCGGTGTACCTTTAAGCCTGCAGTATGAGTTTACCATGGTACCTTTAAACCTGCAGTATTACTAGTTTAGCTTGAAATCTGATGTATGGGTTAACCAGTGTGCCTTTAAACTAGCCATATGCTGTATGGGTTTACCAGTGAGCCTTTAAACTAGCCATATGATGTATGGGTTAACCAGTGTGCCTTTAAACTAGCCATATGGTGTATGGGTTTACCAGTGTGCCTTTAAACTAGCCATATGATGTATGGGTTTACTTGTGTATTTGTTAGCACTCACAGATATGATAAGATAATAAGTGGGTAGTATTGTGGTAATAAGTGAGTAGTATTGTGGTAATAAGTACAGTATTATTATACTTATGAGCACACAGCACACAGTACAGTATTATTATACTTATGAGCACACAGCACACAGTACACTATTATTATACTTATGAGCACACAGCACACAGCACACAGCCCACTGCACACTTTTATTATACTTAGAGCACACAGTACCCTATTACAGTTTCTCTCGATTCCTTTGGCACATTTTTCCATTCACAGTTTACTTCAAAATAGCTCACACACAGCCCTTAACAGTTTTTCACCACATTTCCATCAAAACCTACAATTTGTGTTTAATAGTTGTTTAACAATGGATAACAAAATTATGTGCAGCACCCTCACAGTATTGACTTTTCTACCACTGACAACATACTACGATTTGGGTTTTGTACTGAGCACTCTAACTTAGGGAATCTACTGTCAGAAAGTATTTGAAATCTCAAATTTGCATACAGTAAAATATTGTAGTTCTGTTTTTGTATTGCTAAATACTGTAAAAGATATTCTAAACAAGGAGCTGTCAACACCATTGATTTACATTTGTTCTACTGTGTACAAAATGGCAACGATTCTGACACAAAAATATTTATTGCAGTAATTTTTCCACATCACATGTATATACTGTAAGACAGAGCTCGCCAACCCGTCGATCGCGATCGACGTGTCGATCTCGAAGACCTTCCCTGTCGATCTCCAAAATTATTATTTTTTTAAATACAGAAAAAAAAAAAAAAAAATTGAACATTTTCTGAAGTGTCTTCTGAAATGTTTTCTTCGGAAGTCAGAAAAGATCTCCGCCTGATTCATGAACGCCAGCTATTTAAATCCGAGGATGTCCGTAGAGTTGATGTGAATGTAATCACCAACGATTTCTCACAAATGTAGCCCTTCCCACTAAATGCCCCTTCTAAAGCAGCTTGCACACTGCCCCGACAAACGCCAACATTCTCCAACAAACGCCAACAAACACCAACAGTTGGGTCAGCGTGCGGCAGTGGTCATTGTCGGGTACTGTCGGATTGGGTACAGTTGCAGAATGTCTGCCCAATGTAGAGAGATTTCCATCATTCTGACAGCTCGTCTGACAGCTCGCAACTAGGCTCAACTCGCGTGCATAACATCCTCGAGCTCTCTTGGATGTCATTGTTATGTTGGTTATCGGCCAGTTTGTTTAAAAAAAACCGATATCATAAGTCTATTTATAGATTAGCTTACCCAAACGAACGGTTTTCCAGGCAGATATTTGTCTATTTTAACTTCTACGACTCGTTTAACACTGCAACGTGTTTCTAAATATTAATGTTAAAGGTGACACGTTACATGAGTACGTTTGCGCTTATGTTAGTTATCGGCCACTCCCACTTCATTCCAATTACCGCGTTGGTTTTCGAAATATTAATATGCACGCATATTGTCGTACTGTCGTCGTAAAATAGGCTGTGCAAATATTTAGGCACCCTAATCATTTTCATGATTTGAATACCTGTAACTACTCAATACTGAATAATTGCAACACATAATTAGTCTGATTAGCTTGTTAAGCCTTCAATTCCATAGAAAGGTGCATTCATCTGGCATTGTTAACAAATTTCGTTGTGTATCTAATGCACAATGACAAATAAAGTCTATTCTATTCAATCATTAGAAAAACTATCTAAGGTAGCCAATTGCAAGATGTGCTTCTCCTTGATTCTCCTCTAAAGAGTGGCAACACGGGGGCCTCAAAACAACTAAAATGATCTGAAAACAAAGATGGTCAGTGTTGTGTGGTTGTGTTGTAACTTCAGTTGATAAATAAAGCAGTTCATATCCAGCCTGCTCATTGCAAATGTGTTTTTTCTTGTTCATATTGTGTGCGGTTAACAAATATTTTCCTTTTTATGTTGCACTGAAATTAAATGATTTAGTGTGTTCTTGGCCACATCAATTTGAAAGCTGGACCAAAGTGTTTAATTTCATTCAATTACAATTAGGCTAAATAAAAAGTTAAGTTGTAAGTACAGTCTGGAGTCTGGACAGTCTTTTTTTCTCAACGCCTCAATAGGTAGATCTTGCCTGTCACCAGGGCAGAGGTTGTGATCTTTGGCCAAAAAAGGTTGGTGACCACTGCTGTAAGAAGTCAAAATGACAGGCTTCAATATACAGTAAAAAGGTCAAATCTGTTCTGCAGTGAACATACTCCCCCTGCCACCAGTGTGGGCCAGTGTGTTGATTCTGTAAAAATAGTGCAATAGGCTGTAAATACTGTAAATATACAGTAATCAGAATTCTACTGTATATTTAGTAAATGACTTTAGTGAAACTACAATACTGCAACACTATAATTGTGGCAACACACTTTACAAAAGTATAGAAATGGTTGTTGCCAAAAGTGCAAATACAGTGAAACACAGTACAGTAAAAAAAATACAGTACGGCCTCTTCCTTGTCCTCGTCCAAGTCCTTGCTGAGGTTGTTGGTGGCGGCCTCCTTGATCCATGCTTGGTATCAACTTCAATCTATTGACCTCTTTTATAGGTTGAGAACTACTTGATTAATTGTGCACTGAGACTTCACACAGGTGCTGACGATATTTAGAATATAGAAAGCAGTTTCAGTAGGCTGCTTTTAAGTGTCTGCAATGTGTTGACATGGTTATTCAATTAGGTTTCGTCTCTCTCTCTGAGAAGTGTGTTAACTGTTTTGAAAAGTGTGTTAAAACTCAAAGAAAATTAAGTGAAAGCAATGAGAAATAGTTAACCCATTCGCCAGAGAAGACTCTTGCTGTGCAAAGAAGGTGTGAGCGTTAGATTAAGTTGACCCATGATTCGCTAAATGTGTGTAAGCAATCGAGAAAAACTGTATTATACTGTACGTATGAGCATAGAGCACACAGTACACTATTATTATAATTATGAGCATGCTGTTCTAAAAACTTTCAGGCAACATAGGTGTGAGACTGCAGCTTTATTCACGGCACTGGGGAAAGTAACAAGCACCACCAGGGTGAAGGAACAAATCCAAATCACCGCGGGGCAAAAGCCCTTCTTATTACAAACTCAGCTCATGTCACACATACACACTCACACACATACACACACACACACACACACAGGCCCCTTCTTATTACAAACTCAGCTCATGTCACACATACAGGCCCATTATTTCAGTGAAAGACAGATGGCTAACAGTCATATGACCAAACTAGTTTTGGCTAGTTTCTATCAAGACTAGGAAAAAGTGATGACTCGAGGGGGCTTTCACAATACACAATATACATCTTTCTGTCTTCAAATTGTTGTCATCATATGCTCCATCCCATGGTGTCAATTATGTATGTCAGCATCCTTTGTGGTGTATGTCTGCCTAAGGGAGGTCCCCATGGTCCTGCTAATATATTTACATTCCTCGTTAGAACAGGTCATTTGTGTTTACTTTGCACCAAAATACATATTGCAGTTATAATACCTCAGGGACAGAAAGGAAGAGCATATATTTGAAACTTACACACCGTAAAAAGAAAATGTATCTCAACTAAGCACCTTAAGACTTATTACCACAATACTACTCAATTTGTGTTGGTGTGTGTGTGTGTGGAATACATATTGCAGTTATAATACATCAGGGACAGAAAGGAAGAGCATATCTTTAAAACTTACACACAATATAAAGAATGATCTCAACTAAGCACCTTAAGACCACAATACTACCCACTTATCACCACAATACTACCCACATATTACCACAATACTACCCAAAGCTGCTCTATGAACATGTGGCTCTACTAAATTAACCACTCACCCCTTTATTAACTATTATCCTACCATAAACACAGTTGTTCTATGTCAAATATCATGTTTCTTTTTCATTATAAGAGATTGGAGACTTGGATCCTGTGTGGATAGTTTTGATCATTGTAGCCCTGGTTGATGATCCATGCTGTAAGGGTGCCGTGATCAGCAGTTGTCATGACATTCTTGCCTTGAAGCTGGTTGAACCATTCCTGTACCATCGTTTTTGAATGTTGCTGGAAACTATTTTTAAAACTCCGAAGCCTGGTTTGACTTTGTTGGTTGTTCTTGAAGTCTTTGAAGTTCTTGGTACTACATAACATGAATCTGGGCATTGTACCTAGGATGGTCAGTTTGAAGGTGCCCACAACATCATCCCTGCTTATTGCAGTAGGTGAGCTCGTCCTGAAGTTTGGTGATTTTGTACTAGGAAACTCACGATGTACTTCTCTAGGCACGTAAACGGTAGGAAGTTTAAGGCCATGATATTTTCCCACATCAGTGACCAGATTGGTATTCAGTTTTTTGCCTGTGGCCTCTGCTTTAGCCTTGTCAATCACTGTGAAAATGGAGGAGTTTGCATTAAGCTCATTCAGATGGCTCATTAGAGCATGTCGCTGATCAGTTGTGTCTCATGCTGCTCTTGAGCTTGCTGTGTGTTTCTTCCAGTCTTTGATTCAGTTCTTCTCCTCTCTTCTTCTCTTCAGCCTCTCTTGCCCTTTTCTGTTATTTTTTCAATTTTTGCTACTCTTCTCCTCTCTTCTCCTCCTCTCCTCTCCTCCTTTCCCCTTCTCCTCTCTTCCTCACCTCTTCTCCTCTCCTCTTCTCCTCCCCTTCTCCTCTCTTCCTCACCTCTTCTCCTCTCCTCCCCTCCCCTCTCCTCCTCTCCTCTTCTCCTCTCCTCACCTCTTCTCCTCTCCTCTCCTCTTCTCCACTCCTCTCCTCACCTCTTCTCCTCCCCTTCTCCTCTCTTCCTCACCTCTTCTCCTCTTCTTCTCTCCTCTTCTCCTCCCTTCTCCACTCCTCTTCTCCTCTCCTCTTCTCCTCACCTCTCTTCTCATCCTCCTTCTGTCTCTCCTATAATCTTCTCTTTCTGTTCTCATCATCTCTTTTCCTATTCTACCTCTGTCTCTTCTCCTCCTTTGTTCTGTCTATTTATATCCCTTTTCTCTTTTCATAGCAGGTACGACACTCGTAGCTCCAATCATTTCCGACTGGCCTGTAGTACTCTCCTCTGTTGAAAATATGTAGATGTTCCCCAAGAACATGTCGTTTTTGCAAATCTGTGCAAGATGGCAGGACTTTATAACACGTAGAGCATTTCAAACTCTCACCCATATCTGTCTCTGCTACATTCCCCATATTTAATGATTCCTTCAGTAGCTAAGCGGTGATTGTTCAGTGGCAACCTTTGTTTTCCTGAGAGATGAAAAAAAATGAAAAAGACAACAAGATACAATTAAATGCTTGTAAGTTTACCCACCACTTGTATGTTGTATCATGACCCTAAATCATTTTAATTTTCCGTGGTTACCACAGCTCTCAGAACAGCGTATGCAGAATTCAGTTAAGAATCCACTTCTGAAGTATAGAATTGTAAATATGTAAACACAAATATCAATCAATAAATTATTACATGTCTTTAAATGTCATGTTCCCATAATCACACACATTCCTTAAATCTCTGTGGTCTGATCTGTTCTCTATACCGCTGCACCAGGAAGAAGTCTGAACCAGGAAGAAGTCTTGAACACACATTCACACAGACACACACACCCTTACATTCATTACATTTACAGACAGACACACACCCTTACATTACATTCACACACACACGCACACACTCAAATACCACAAACACACAGAACATATGCACGCACGCACACACACACACACACACTCAAATACCACGAACACACACATACACACACACTCACACACACGCAGTCAAATACCACAAACACACAGAACATATGCACGCACGCACACACACACACACACACACACACTCAAATACCACGAACACACACATACACACACACTCACACACACACAGTCAAATACCACAAACACACACATACACACAGACATAAAGTCAAATACCATGAACACACAGAACACACACACACTAACACAGACACACACTCAAATACCACGAACACACAGAACATGGTTATTCCTTTTACTGTAATAGAAAATGCACTTGACTAACACAAGTTCTCTGTTACATTGTAACCTTTGTAACCTTAGTTCTCTTTGCATCCTGATTATTGCAGCATGAAGCACCTGTGGGACTCGACACTAGGAGGAGCTAGAAGGAGAGAGTGAGGCCTCCTTACGATAGAGAACTAGAAGGAGAGAGTGAGGCCTCCTTACGATAGAAAACTAGAAGGAGAGAGTGAGGCCTCCTTACGATAGAGAACTAGAAGGAGAGAGTGAGGCCTCCTTACGATAGAGAACTAGAAGGAGAGAGTGAGGCCTCCTTACTCCTTACGATAGAGAACTAGAAGGAGAGAGTGAGGCCTCCTTACTCTAAACGATAGAGAACTAGAAGGAGAGAGTGAGGCCTCCATACGATAGAGAGCTAGAAGGAGAGAGTGATGCCTCCTTACGATAGAGAACTAGGAGAGAGTGAGGCCTCCTTACTCTAAACGATAGAGAACTAGAAGGAGAGAGTGAGGCCTCCTTACGATTGAGAACTAGAAGGAGAGAGTGAGGCCTCCTTACTCTAAACGATAGAGAACTAGAAGGAGAGAGTGAGGCCTCCTAGCTCCATACGATAGAGAACTAGAAAGGCTCTCGGACAGCATAGGCATCCGAATTCTGTATCTCGCAACGTTAGAGAAAGTACATTCTGATTCTTTCCAAAATGTAATGGGTTCATTCTTGGCCCATGCTACACCTTTCCACCATGTTGGATGAAAATAAGGCTGGTAGTTGAATAACAGACAAACAGACAAACTGCACTAAAAACATAACCTCCTTCACAGAGGTAAAAACATAACCTCCTTCACAGAGGTAAATACATAAACCCCATCACAGAGGTGACACTAATGGTCCCAAAAGACTTCCCATGATAGTAAATTAGTAAGGAAAAACCCACCTGTTTCTGTGCTGAAGTCTCGTCTTCTAGTTAGAGTGTAGAGTGCTCTGATGAAGTGATGTGTGTCAGTGTCGGAGATAAGGGTTGGTTAGAAGAATACCTGCTTTTATCCACGTCTGTGCTATCCTGGTCACACCCACCCAGGGGCGTAACTATAGGAGGTGCAGCAGGTGCGGCTTAAGACATACATACATTAAGTCTCTCAATGGCCCCCCCCCCCAGTACTGCATCCAATTTTCGCCTCTCATATATGCTTGTGTTCAAAGACGAACTGTTATTACACTGTTGGCAGTGTCTAATGCTATATATGCTCTTGAAAAGGCAAACTTATCTCCATCATGGTTTTGTTATTATTTTTTGGGGAAAACAGTAGCAATTTATAACAAAATCATATGCTTATCCTACATACACTATAGAAACTATCAAAAAACTATTCAATGAAATGAATAAGTTTTTATTTTCTTTGGTATTTTTGTGATTAGCAATGATGATTGCTGGGTAATATGTATGTTGTTGTCCAATGTCAAGTCTCTATTTGATCATGTGACGATACAATACGCTATAGTTATTATATTGTTGTATTATAGGGCAGCACAGTGGCTCAGTGGTTAGCACTGGCGCCTCACAGCAAGAAGGCCCTGGGTTCGAATCCTGGTCGTTCCAGGTCCTTTCTGTGTGGAGTTTGCATGTTCTCCCCGTGCCTGCGTGGGTTTACTCCGGGTACTCCGGTTTCCCCCACCACCATAAAGACATGCATTGCATCGTATGAATATGAATGAATGTTGGTGGTGGTCGGAGGGGCCGTAGGCGCTGATTGGCAGCCACGCTTCTGTCAGTCTGCCCCAGGGCAGCTGTGGCTACTGAGGTAGCTTACCACCACCGGTATGACTGTGTATGAATGACTACTGGACTCTGTAAAGCGACTTCGGGTATATAGAGAAGCGCTATATAAGATTGAATTGATTGATTGATTGATTGATAGTTAAACCAATTCGAAGGTCACGACAACCTAGTTCATTGAGCACAGCACAACTTTACTCAAAACAATGCCTTTTAAGCATAAGAGTGGAAGTAGAAAAAGGCAAGAGAGAAAGCTGCCTAAATTAGATTATTTCAGCTTTTTAACTAGCCCGTCAACTAGTCACCAGCCCACAGAGTCAGACAAGTTATAGCCTACATACATTATGGTAGGGCAGGATTACTAGGCTACAAGTTTGGTAAATAGTGGTCGCTACTAGGTGGATAGAAAATGATTATGTTAAGATAGCCAATAGCCTAGCAGGGTGCTAGGGAGGCTATTCCTAGCATTAGATAACCTATTTGGGAGGGGAGCAAAATGTATCGAAGTGCTTCCCCATTTATTCCAATGTAAAACAAATTCATATTTTTGGTTGCAGGCCTAACCAAACACAAATATCAATCAATAAATGATGACATGTCTTTAAATGTCATCTTCCCATAATCACACACATTCCTGAAATCTCTGTGGTCTGATCGGTTCTCTGAACCTCTGCACCAGGAAGAAGTCTGAACCAGGAAGAAGTCTGAACCAGGAAGAATTCAGCCCCGGTCAAACTGGTTTGAGAGGGAGTGGTAATTGTGAAGGGTTGAATATTTCTCTTTTAACAAATACCACAAACACACAGAACACAACCGTGACAAAAGAGAAAGTGACAATGTGAGACCAGTAGCAGTGGCACTTACACACACAGTCAAATACCACAAACACACAGAACACACACACACACACACTCACACACACACACACACACACACAGTCAAATACTATGAACACACAGAACACACACACATACACACACACACACACACACACACACACTCACACAGACACACACAGTCAAATACCACGAACACACACACACACACTCACACAGTGGCACATACACACACAGTCAAATACCACTGTAACCAATAAATGATTAATTGTCTTTAGATGTCATGTTCCCATAATCACACACATTCCTTAAATCTCTATGGTCTGATCTGCGCTCTGAACCTCTGCACCAGGAAGAAGTCTGCACAAGGAAGAAGTCTGCACCAGGGAGAAGTCTGCATCAGGAAGAAGTCTGCACCAGGGAGAAATCAGCCCCGGTCAAACTGGTTTGAGAGGGAGTGGTACTTGTGAAGGGTTGAATATTTCTCTTTTAACAAAGACCACGGCTATTCCCTTTACTGTAATAGAAAATGCACTTGACTAACACAAGTTCTCTGTTACATTGTAACCTTTGTAACCTTAGTTCTCTTTGCATCCTGATTATTGCAGCATGAAGCACCTGTGGGACTCGACACTAGGAGGAGCTAGAAGGAGAGAGTGAGGCCTCCTTACGATAGAGAGCTAGAAGGAGAGAGTGAGGCCTCCTTACGATAGAGAACTAGAAGGAGAGAGTGAGGCCTCCTTACTCCTTACGATAGAGAGCTAGAAGGAGAGAGTGAGGCCTCCTTACGATAGAGAGCTAGAAGGAGAGAGTGAGGCCTCCTTACGATAGAGAACTAGAAGGAGAGAGTGAGACCTCCTTACGATAGAGAACTAGAAGGAGAGAGTGA
>NW_024879803.1:0-2500 GCF_900700415.2 Clupea harengus | reverse complement strand
ACTCTTGTTTCTTAATCGTTCTTCCAAACATTGTTGATATTCACTTGAAACTACCATGCATTAGCTCGCTTTCTCCTTCAACCGTCCGGTAACGTCAACATTCAAGCGTGCGACGTTATGACAGAAGGATTGCTCTGTGTCTAAAACAACCTGTTCATTTCAATCTGTTATTATTTTCTTTTGTGAGTTAAATATTATTATCACACAATAAATAACGCAGAATGAGGTTAAATAACAATAATAAATAAACCATTATTTTCTTGGGGGTGCTATGGGGGTGCTATGGCTAATCCAGGGGGAGCTAGAGCACCCTCTAGCCCCCCCCTGGCGCCGCCCCTGTTTGCCACTTAGAGCCTCTGTTCCTGCTCCAAACCTCACTGGCAGGCAGGCAGGCAGTGTGTGTGTGTGTGTGTGTGTGTGTGTGAGTGCAGAGTGCTGAGTGAGTAAGAAGTTGATGGAGATAATTTCCAAACACTGTTAATGACTTAAGAATATAATAATCAAGTGCTTTGTATTAATATATTCCTTGTATGAATCATGTGCTTATGTAAGCAGGAACATGGCTTTTCTGTGTTTCTGTGTGTGTGTGTAACTTAGAATATTAGGTGCCACTTAGTCTGCATATGTACAAGAGCATGTTTAGACCAGAGGTGATAAGAAGGGTCGAACTGTGCTTCTTCCGACCTTGCAAAACTTCCATCCTTGCCTCGGACGTCAGAAATCCGCCACGTGGTTATCTCTGCTGAACGCTAAACTTCTGTCTATATAAACCTTGTGCGATGTGTTTATCATTGCTTCACTTTCAGCCTTGTGCTGTGAGTGAGCCCGATTGCAATTGTTGTTTGTCTAATAAATATACTTATATGCAGCTCCGGAGTCCTGAGGTAACTAGGGTGAATTTTCACCTATCAGAAGTGTGTGTGTGTGTGTGTGTGAGTAAGTGTGTGTTTGTGTGTGTAAGTGCATAGTGCTAAGTGAGTAAGTGTGTGTGTGTGTGTGTGTGTGTGTGAGTGTGTGTGTGTGTGTGTGTGTATATGCATGTGTAAGCGAATTAAGAATCCACTTCTGAAGTATAGAATTATAAATATGTAAACACAA
This sequence comes from Clupea harengus, assembly GCF_900700415.2. Classification (NCBI taxonomy): domain Eukaryota; kingdom Metazoa; phylum Chordata; class Actinopteri; order Clupeiformes; family Clupeidae; genus Clupea; species Clupea harengus. The sequence continues at coordinate 1,402 of NW_024879803.1, read as the reverse complement.
ATATCAATCAATAAATGATAACATGTCTTTAGATGTCATGTTCCCATAATCACACACATTCCTTAAATCTCTATGGTCTTATCTGTGCTCTGCACCAGGAAGAAGTCTGCATCAGGAAGAAGTCTGCATCAGGGAGAAGTCTGCATCAGGAAGAAGTCTGCATCAGGAAGAAGTCAGCCCCGGTCAAACTGGTTTGAGAGGGAGTGGTACTTGTGAAGGGTTGAATATTTCTCTTTTAACAAAGACCATGGCTATTCCTTTTACTGTAATAGAAAATGCACTTGACTAACACAAGTTCTCTGTTACATTGTAACCTTTGTAACCTTAGTTCTCTTTGCATCCTGATTATTGCAGCATGAAGCACCTGTGGGACTCGATACTAGGAGGAGCTAGAAGGAGAGAGTGAGGCCTCCTTACGATAGAGAACTAGAAGGAGAGAGTGAGGCCTCCTTACGATAGAAAACTAGAAGGAGAGAGTGAGGCCTCCTTACGATAGAGAACTAGAAGGAGAGAGTGAGGCCTCCTTACGATAGAGAACTAGAAGGAGAGAGTGAGGCCTCCTTACTCCTTACGATAGAGAACTAGAAGGAGAGAGTGAGGCCTCCTTACGATAGAGAACTAGAAGGAGAGAGTGAGGCCTCCTACGATAGAGAACTATGAAGTGAGAGAGTGAGCCTCCTTACGATAGAGAACTAGAAGGAGAGAGTGAGGCCCCTTCCCTTACGGATAGGAGAGCTAGAAGGAGAGAGTGAGGCCTCCTTACGATAGAGAACTGAAGGAGAGAGTGATGCCTCCTTACGATAGAGGAGCTAGAAAGGAGAGAGTGAGGCCCCTTCCTTACGATAGAGATGCTAGAAGGAGAGAGTGAGGCCTCCCTTACGATAGAGTAGCTAGAAGGAGAGAGTGAGGCCTCCGTTACTCCTTACCGATAGGAGAGCTAGAAGGAGAGAGTGAGGCCCTTCCCTTAACGATTAGAGAACTTAGAATGGAGAGAGTGAGGCCTCCTTACTCCTTAGATAGAGAGCTATGAAGGAGAGAGTGAGGCCCTCCTTACGGATAGAGAGCTAGAAGAGGAGAAGTGAGGCCTCCTTACGATAGAGAGCTAGAAGGAGAGAGTGAAGGCCTCCTTACGATATGAGAGCTAGAAGGAGGATGAAGTGAAGGCCTCCCTTACGATAGGAGAACTAGAAAGGAGAGAGTGAGGCCTCCTTACGATAGAGAGCTGAAAGGAGAAGAGTGAGGCCTTCCTTACGATAGAGAGCTAGAAGGAGAGAGTGAGGACCTCCTTACCGATAGAGAGCTAGAAGGAGAGAGGTGAGGCCTCCTTACGATATGAGAGCTAGAAGGGAGAGAGTTGAGGCCTCTCCTTACGATAGAGAGCTAGAAGGAGAGAGTGAGGCCT
>NW_024879802.1:65000-69242 GCF_900700415.2 Clupea harengus | reverse complement strand
CATCATGGTCACATCCCAGTCTTCTGCTGGATCCGCCATTGTGCTCCAGAAAATTCTGGTTCAGGGTGGAAAAGAAGAAATCCCGAAGACGCTCACGAGATGTACGCCCACTTTCTTCTCATTCAGAACAAACATCAAGTACCAAAGTACCACGGTGGAAGTGTGTCAGAGAGACAGAAACTCTTGGGATCGAACAGGGACCTGCTTCTGAAGCTGGCAAAGCTCGCTTTCCTCAACTTAGAAAGGGGCAACTTGATGTTCTACGAGGCAGATCTCCGTGAGTGTGGCATCAACATCAATGAGGCATCCATTTACTGTGGAATGTGCACCGAGATCCTCAAGGAGGAATCTGTGTTTATGAAACGAAGATCTACTGCTTTGTCCATTTGAGCATCCAAGAGTTCCTCGCGGCTGTCCACATTTTCTACTCGTACATTAGCCGGGACATGGAAGCAATGGCATTTTTCCTCAAGGGCAAGTCACGAGGCCAGCCGCAAGAATGTCACGCTGGACATCTTGTTGAACAGCGTCGTCACCAAAGCATCAGAGAGCGAAAACGGACACCTGGACTTGTTTGTACGATTCCTTCACGGCCTCTCCCTGGAGAGCAATCAGCGGCTTCTCAAGGGCTGCTAACTCGCATGGAGAGCAGTCCAGAGAGCATCAGTAGAGCTGTCAAAAACCTCAAAGAGATGCAAAGGAAGAACGTCTCTCCTGAAAGGTGCATCAACCTCTTCCACTGCTTGATCGAGATGAACGACGCCTCCGTCCATGACGAAATTCAAACGTTTCTTGAAGTCAGAGAGGGGCCCCGGGACCCCACTGTCCCCTGCTCACTGCTCAGCGTTGGCTTACATGCTCCTGATGTCTGAGGATCCTCTGGATGAGTTCGACCTCAGGAACTACAAGACCTCCGACGAGGGCCGCCAGGAGACTACTCCCGGTTGTGCGGTACTGCAGAAAGGCTCTGTGAGGGTTTTTAGTTTTTATTGTTTTGGGATGATTTAGCATCCAAATATTCCTAAACAAGTGTTCTCTCTTCTATCTTATTCTATTTTTTTTTGTATTCAGAGATGTGATACAAAGCTAGATCATTTAGTCACAGCGTTAATCTATCTCTGATAGGTTCTAAAGTCAGAATTAAAAAAAAATCTTTATAGATGTCATCATTATAAAGTTGAGAATATTTTCAAAACATGAATGAAATATGTGCATGCAGTCTCACAGTATGCACTCAGTAAGGTACTGCAGAAAGGCTCACAGTATGTACTCAGTAAGGTACTGCAGAAAGGCTCTGAGAGTTTTATTTTAGTTCTTCATTTCAAAGTGCAAAGTTTAAAAATACTTTAGAAATATGTTTACGAGACTTAAGTGTCAACACATTACTCCCCAAATTAAATCTGTTAATCACTATCTCTCTCCATCTGTCTTCCTGTGAGATCTATCTGAAGCCCTGTGATACCATAGTTTTATTTTTGTTTTATTTTGTTTATTTTAGTTTTTCATTCCAAAGTAAAAAAAAAATGCTTTAGAAACATTACTCCCTGAATTGATTAATCAGATGTATTAATTAATTAATTGATTAATCAGTTACTGACTATCTCTCTCCCTCTTTCTTCCTCTGCAGGCTTGGAGGTTGTAAACTCACAGAGAAGCCCTGTGAGACCATAGTGTCGGCTCTGCATTGCTCAAACTCTCACCTGAGAGAGCTGGACTTCAGTTTCAACGACATACACGACTCGGGTATGAGACTGATCTCCATCGGACTGACGAGTCCCTTCTGCAAACTACAGACACTCAGGTCAGTGCTAGATTGTAAAGAACTCAGGTTGCAAAAGAACAGAACACTTTCCTGTCCATCCCTGACCAAGATGGACGGTTCACTTCACTTGGTCCCCGGGCACTTACAAGCTGCCCACTGCTCCTGGGGGGTCCTGGAGGAAGGACGGTCCAGGATGGGAAAACGCAGAGAATAAATTCACAGCGACCTCAGGCCTGCGTGTGCGTGTGTGTGTGTGTGTCCTGTGTCTCGCTTCCATATATGCACGTGTTTGTTGTTTATTAATTATTAATCCAAATTATTAATCCAAATCTGACAATTGTATTATTGACGTGATGTTTACATGAATGATTGAGTGCACTAGGAAAATGCTGGTGACATACACCATGCCATGTGCTAACTACAGACGTCAGGTCGGTGCTGGACTGTTATGTCCACTCTTGAAAATGCAAAGAACCATGACACAGAGAAGTGTGTTGAGTAGGAATGAGTCAACAGTTGACATTTTGTCATTCTAGCCTATTAAGGGGTTCATCTTTAGTTGACTATTGTTATGGTTACTCTTTTTTTTCTACTTGTTTTGCAGACTTAACCGCTGCAAACTGACTGAGAAGTGCTGGGGCAATCTCATCTCAGCTTTTCAGTCAGAGACGTCTCACCTTAGTGAACTGGATCTTACTGACAACGATCTGCAAGACTCTGGAATAAGGCTTCTGAGTACTGCACTGAGAAGTCCCAACTGTAAAATACAGATATTAAGGTAGGCCTCTGTCTCATTGTTGAAGTCAGTTTTAGTCAGTATGATGTTAAACCGTATAAAATGCAATTTTTTTTGTAACAGATTGATGTCTTTTGAATATTTCTGTTCTACGTGTATGTGGTTGAGGATGTATTTGATAGTGAATTACCCATTCTATCCACTACTACAGTGCAAGGCTTCTTAACAAATTTGACACAGTGTACAAAATAACCTGTCATGTTGTTTTTCTTATTTTATTTATTTATTTAATTTTATTTCCATGTCAGAATGAAGGGTTGTCATGAGATGGGCAGAACGTGTGAGGTGTTGGCCTCCGCTGTCAGCTGTAGCCTGCCTAACCTGAGAGAGCTCGACCTGAGTCACAATGAGCTTGATTATGCTGGAGCGAGCAAGCTGTTGACAAGCATGACGAGCCCTCAATGCCAGCTGGAGACATTGAGGTGTGTGACACGCAAGCAACCTTCAGCTTTTTATTTATTTATTTTACAATATTTCTGTTGTGTGCAAAGGTGAGCTAAGAAGATGATTTTTGAAAAGATGATTTTTGAGTGTGAGTGTGTGTGTGTGTGTGTGTGTGTGTGTGTCTATGTGTGTGTGTGTGTGTGTGTGTGTGTGTGTGTCTGTGTGTCTGTGTGTGTGTGTGTGTGTGTGTGTGTGTGTGTGTGTCTGTGTGTCTGTGTGTCTGTGTGTCTGATTGTTGATCTACATCCATCAAAAGCAATATGTCTGACAGTGAACGAAATTAAATGCATTTCAGGCTGAAGAGGTGTTGTCTAACATGCCAGCACTGTGAGCTCCTTGCCTCTGTCCTCAAGTCAGGCACTGCACACCTCAAAGAGCTGGACCTGAGTGACAACGACCTAGATGACCCCATGATTGAGAGCCTCTCCTCTGGCCTCACAAGTCCCCACTGTGCATTGAAAACCCTGAGGTGAGTCAGAAGTGAATTTTGTATAATTTTCTTTATTTTTATCATCATTACAGTCGTTAGAGGTACAGAAGGTCACTGAGTGTCATATTTTCAGCAGAATAACAATGGCCACGTTTTAAAGGGACATTTTCTGACCAGAGAGTGACTGAACTCTATCTCACTGTCTGAGATAAAACAAAATAAAAATGTTGTGAGATTTTGTGACCAGAGAGGCAAAGGTGTGACTGAACACTATCCCAGTGTCTCCTATAGAGATGATGTGCTGTGTCATACCTCTGAGATAATGACTCTTATTTCACTTTCAGGGGTGAATAATCATCATCATTACATTACAGTGGTGTCATTAGGGGCCACGCACGAAGGGCCACAGCGTCTGCTGATGCTATCGTACAGTGTGTTCAGACGGTGATGGTACTGTGACGGCACCTATTGCCAGTGCCTGTTATTGATATTATTTATAGCGCGGTCGTACCTCTGCCAAAATGCCATTGATTTCGCTGCCACTGGTTCACTGATATATCAGAGGAAAACTGATTCTTTTATTTTGACTGCACTAGTACCATTAGGGACCATGCACTGGACTGTTTTTTCAGGTTATCATGAAACGCCATGTGTGTGTGTGTGTGTGTGTGTGTGTGTGTGTGTGTGTGTGTGTGTGTGTGTGTTATTATGACTGCATTAGTATCATACGGGACCATGCACTGGACTCACAGTGTTCTTCAAGGTTATCACGTAACACCATTCTCTCCCTGTGGACTAAAGCAGTGGTGG
>NW_024879802.1:57500-60000 GCF_900700415.2 Clupea harengus | reverse complement strand
AGTATGGATACCAAAGATACCAAAGGCTAGATAGGCTTGGCTACAATATTACATACAGAACACACTGTCTATAGGCTATTCCTACATCGATTTGTTTATGTACAGTATTAGTGTTTAATCCAACATGGCGTTGATGGAAATTAAAACATGTAGGTTGTAAGTGAAAAATGTATACCTGTTTGTGTGTGTGTGTATGTGTGTATCACACAAAGAAAGAGAGTTGTGGTGAGAGAGAAAAGAGATGGAAAGGGAGGGGAGGGGGAGTGATGTGAGGCAGTCGAGTGCTTCTCTCGTCTCCCTGCGCTGAAGCCCCCGTTGGTTGTCACGCCTATCTCGGCAGCTACGGCGGAGAAGGCATCGCTCTCTCTCACACCAACAGGGCGGGAACCCCCGACGCCAAACATCAACGCATCAATAAACGGACGAGTTAGGACAAGCGCAACATTACATTTTACCCTCTGAACGAAATTAGCCAGGCCCCGATTATTCTGTTCTCCGCAAAAAAGCCTCTGCTTCTGTCATTCGCCCTGCTGTGGTTCGTCGCTCGCTCGCTGCCCTCCGCTACCACAGGCACACGTCGTTGTCTTTTTCTTCCCTCTTCTCCTGAACGTCTCACCAGCATCGGGGGAATTTCAGCGCCCTGTTCGACTGTCTGCATCGCGTTTTGGCCGTGTGCGCGTTTTCGACCCTCCAGGGCAAGACATGAAGATCCCCGTGGCGGCAGACGCAGGAATTATGTCGATTCCTGGTTTTGGTGTGTGAAAATAACACATTTTATGCGTAAGTTACGCTCAGCGCCTTTCCCGCGTATGTTTGTCTGTGGGCTTTAGCCCAAGACAAGATAGGTGCAGGCTATATATTTTGTTTCCACTGACTGTCGTTTTAAATCTACTGCACAGCAACAACCTGTACGGTTTAATATTATCAGTATTTAATTATGGTAGATTCCCGTTGTTCGGTGTATGTCAAGCCTTTTTTGGTGGTCATTTTAGACTGATAAGGATGGGCCTGATTTTAAGGCTTGTAGTACAGGGTGTTGACGCGTTTGCTCAGAAGGAAAAAAAAGACTGCATGGTCATTTTCACCATTTAAAGCTATCCTTCGTTTGGCGTTTTGGATGATCTTTATGGCCCGGTTGTGAGACACAGGACTTAAGATTTAATTGTCGTTATTAAGCGACTGAGGTCAACGGACGGACGGACACAACGCTAAACAGTGGGACTGGGAGTGTTTTTGGTGCGCGTGGAAATGGACGTTGAACCGCGCCTCCGGTGATTCCACGGTGGGGAGGGGGTCCTTCTTTTCCTCGTTATTTTATTCACATCCTTGGCGCGCCCCCATTTCCTGAAAGCACAACTATATTTCTTGTCGCGTTTCCCCCCCACGTTTTGTCTCACCTGTAGTATTTCTCCCCTGTCAGAACAACACCACTATCAGTGGTCGTGCATTTTTACGCGACATTTCCCCCAAACCAAAGGCTCGAAGCTCAACAGTTCGCCTGTACAGGGAGGTGGAGGGGGACATGTCATTTTCTGTCGATCCGAGCCTAGCCGACCACCAGAAACCAACGGAAAGCGGTAGACTCACTGCCATGCTTGGTGGGCTTTTCACCCGGAGCCGCGTTGCAACCGAGGTAATTGACTGGCTGAAGGGGGATTTAAAATCCTAACATTAGCCACGCAACACAGACTACGGAGCGGAGAAGGACATATCACAGTCAAGCTTATTAAGTGGATTATAAATAACATTATTGGCTTGTTCGTTGGTGGAATTTTTGTTTGTACGTCTATGTGGGTCCACTTTTATGCGAAGACCAACGTACAATGTGGAATATTCTAACGTAACGACGCTAGTTCTTTTCCTCTCCCCTCAGCCTGTTTTTCCCTCCCTGTATATTCGCTGCCGTTTTCACGTGCTGACTCGCAAGGGGTCCGCCTGGAAGATGGCTGCTTATTAATTTTTAATCTTTATGCATCCGTGCGAAGAGGGAGCCGAACGGGAGGAAAATAGCGGACAAACGGCGGGAGGGGAAGCAGCGGAGGAGAGGGAGCAAGGGAGAGGGAGCGGGCGAGAATGAAATGACCTGGAGCCTGTGAACGCGGAGGACGCGAGGGGATTCTACGGCAAGGTAAGACGGGCAGGTGGGATGGACAGCGTTCTGTGACCTCGGGTCGGTGAGGATGGTGGTGGTGGTGGTGGGGGCGACTGCCATTCTCTCTCTCTCTCTCTCTCTCTCTCTCTCGCTCTCAGCCACACACACAAGCGCGCGCGCCGAATCATTCGCATGCATACACAATCATGCCAATGGGGACGGGCAGATATGGATTGAGATAATGTTATTGCACACAACCTCCGTTTTTATGTATTTCCCCCTCTGCGCTTTCTTTTCTCTCTTTTTTTCAAGCGGAGGTGGAATACTGTATGTGCGCGCGGGCACCGACTCCTGCGGTGCGTGAGTGGTTTTTAAATGTGCTCGTGCCACAGCTTACCCATGCTGCCT
>NW_024879802.1:50000-52500 GCF_900700415.2 Clupea harengus | reverse complement strand
TCCACTCAGCACCTGCCAGTCCAAATAGGCATTGAAAGGGATTCAATATTTGTATCAAAGTATGGACCAGCCAAGCTTAACCCCAGTGACCCCTGCAAAGGTCAAATAACATTGTGTGTTGTAGTTTTGGCGTCATTGCCAGTGATAAATGGGAAATTGCCATTCTATTTTTTTTTTACTTGAATTAAATGGAATGAAGGCCTACTGTGGGTGTGGCTGCAGCCACAGGAGGAGGAGCCCAACTCCAGGGGTCATTTACCTAAACCAATGAATGTAGCCAAATTCCAAATGAGGCACTTCACAAATTTTGCATTTAATTATGACGATTGTTCATACAAGTTAAACTAGACAGGGTCGCATTTGACTATGACAATCACCCATACTAGTTAAACCAGACAGGGTCGCATTTGACTATGACAATCACCCATACTAGTTAAACCAGACAGGGTCGCATTTGACTATGACAATCACCCATACTAGTTAAACCAGACAGGGTCGCATTTAACTATGCCAATCACCCATACTAGTTAAACCAGACAGGGTCGCATTTGATTATGACAATCACCCATACTAGTTAAACCAGACAGGGTCGCATCGACTGGCACCAATCACCCATACTAGTTAAACCAGACAGGGTCGCATTTGACTATGCCAATCACCCATACTAGTTAAACCAGACAGGGTCGCATTTGACTATGACAATCACCCATACTAGTTAAACCAGACAGGGTCGCATTTGACTATGACAATCACCCATACTAGTTAAACCAGACAGGGTCGCATCGACTGGCACCAATCACCCATACTAGTTAAACCAGACAGGGTCGCATTTAACTATGCCAATCACCCATACTAGTTAAACCAGACAGGGTCGCATTTAACTATGCCAATCACCCATACTAGTTAAACCAGACAGGGTCGCATTTGACTATGCAAATCACCCATACTAGTTAAACCAGACAGGGTCGCATCGACTGGCACCAATGTTTGGAGCTTTGGAGATGCTTCATGCATTGCCATACTGAAAAAATAACGAGTTCCATTGAAGTCAACTCGAGTGGTGCTACTTTCTTTCTAGACGACTCTGGAGGAAACGGCTTTGTTGTGTTCTCGGTCTTGGTCGAATCTCCTGTGTACTGTCAAAAACCGCCATACTGACGAGCGGACTTGTGATTTCTTAACGACAATTTCTTCCTGGCTTCCTTCCTCACTGCACTCATCTCATCACTCGCGTGGTTCCACGCTGCTTATGTGGTTGAAGGTGCAACCGAGCCGTGCAGATGAAAAATGATTGGCTGTTAAGCGTGTCATTTGCAGCCCGCAGCATAATGAAGGGATGTGATTGGCTGTTTATGAGTCAGGCAGGGAATTTTCAGTTAACCAGCCAATCTTTTAGAAAACTTTTTGAACAATTTTGTATTAAATCAAATAAAATCAAACTCTATTTATACGGCACATTTCATAACAGGAGGTAACACAATGCGCTACACAGAAGGAAATTGGGGGGGGGGGGACTAACAGTTTTCCTATTGCTATCAAGGAAATGTCTGTCATGATATGTATCGATTACATTATCGCGCAGGCTAGCCCTTTAGACATTTAAATGCATGTCATGGTCTGCTTACTCTAGTCAGCTTTCCAGGATTAAGTTTACTTTTGCGCTCCATCAAATCCGGCCCACTCTGTTTGCTAACTTGGCCTCAGGGCTGCTTGGCCTGGCCTGGCTGGGGGGAGTCTGATGATTAATATGCAAAAGAGCCAACCACTGAGTCTCCCAAGTGACTCTCCCATCTCCTAATCCACCGAAAAGCGTGATTCTCATTTGTTCAATACACTGATAGCCTTTGTGCTTTTGATGTACAGTACAGTACACTAACTGGTTTTAAATATGATTAAAAAAAACATAACTTCCTTGTCGATGATTTGGTGTGTGTGTGTGTGTGGAGGGGGAGATCCACAGACCCATATATGTGATTGATGTTTTGGACAACCAATGAGATGAGAGAACTTGTAGATTCTATCAGCACTTTAAAAAAAAAAAAGCAAAATGTATACACTGAGCCAATGTCATTTCAATGTCATTGATCATTTACATGAGCTTGCATTCTTAGCTCTGATATCTGTAAGGGTTTGATAATTTACATGAGCTTGTGTTTTTAGCTCTCATATCTATAAGGGTTTGTTTTCCCTCAGTAAAAATGGGTGATTGGATGGGTCATAGTTAACAGTGTTGTCAGTGAGAGCATATATGTGCAATGCGTGCAGGCTGAGAAAAAGGCCCAATATGATTGGCTCAATTTGGCTGTTATTCTTAGGCAGTGCTATGGTCTACTGAAGATTGGCCAGTGTGGCAAGACAGGACTAAGTGACCCACATTTCTTTGTATTTTTCAAATTTTTTTGTGTAGTTTGTGCATATATTTATAAATGTGTGTGATATGCAGGTGTGTGTGTGTGTGTGTGTGTGTGTGCCGTTTGAAAGAGTGCATATGGTCTGTTAA
>NW_024879802.1:15000-27500 GCF_900700415.2 Clupea harengus | reverse complement strand
TAGTTTTTCGTTCATTTGTATTTCGTTTTCGTTTTCTGTTCTGTTCTGTTTCGAATACCTAATTTAGCTAATGAGAAGGAGCAAACAGTCAAAATGGATGAAAGGATGAAAATGGCGATGAATGTGTGTGGTTGCCTCCTTCCCTTCCTCCCTCCCTCTTTCTTTTCCTCCCTCCATCTTTCCATCTCTCTCTCACTTCTCTTCACTTGCAGACACACACAAAAGCGCTCTCTAATGATCTTCTTTTCATAGCCACGCAGGATAGACAGTTTTCCCTCCCTGCAGGACCCAGGAGGATAGACGGATTGACCTGATGACACCTGATGGAAGAGCGGATGGATGGAGTGAGGGATGGAGGGAGGGAGGGAGGGAGTGGAGGAGTGCAGAGTCCACAGGCGACGGAGGGCAATAATGTTTAATTCACTGATTGACCAAGTGAAACGATTCTTCACTTTTTCTTATTGATTAATTAATTGATTAATTGTTGAATATTTGGGCATGTGTAGGACAGGAGGGGTGTGGCTTTTGATGAAGGGGCGGGGCACAAATAAGGTTTACGTAGTTAGTCCCACCCTCCCCACCCTCCCATTCCTCATCTGTTCAATCTCTTTCTCTCTCTCTCTTTCTCTCTCTCTTTCTCTCGTTCTCTTCAGTCTTTCTATATCTCTCCTTTCTGCTCTCTCTCTTTCTCTGTTCTCTCAGTCCCATTCCCCACCCCTCTTTCTCGCTCTCTCTCGTTCTTTCTCTCCATAGATTGTCCATATCTACGCTCCTATTTGTAACCATGAAACCAATTTTCTGTCACAACTTGACCTTTTTTTGAAAAACAAAAGAAAACCTGGGAGTCTGCTGTGCAATGGCTAATCTGTCTTTTTTTCCCCCTGCATCTCTCTTTCACTCTCTCTCTCTCTCTCTCTTTTTCTCTCTCTCTTTCCTTCATATTCTTTCTCTTTCTCAATCTACCTCTGTGTTTCATAAATTCTTTCCTTTCAATCTATCTCTCTTTCTCTCCCTATCTCTCTCTCCGTTTACTCGCTCCTTTATTCCGACGCTTGAATAGAAGTGGATCAAAAAGGTAAAGACCGTGTTGAACCATATAGCGCCGCTCTCTCTCTCTCCTCCTCCTCCCTCTCTCCATCCATCTTTCTCTTTCTTTATTTCTTTCTCTATCTCTCTCCTGCTCCCTACCCTTGTTGTGTTGTTGTGCTCCAACTTGATGTAGCACCCTTTGTTCAACTCCCTCTCTCTCTCTCTCTCTCTCTCTCCATCTCTCTTTCTCTGTCCCCCTTTATTTCAGTCTTTATATCTCTCCGTCAGTAACTAAAAGCTGCAATCCTTCCAGATATGATCGAGCTGAAAGTGTTACCCACAAGTTTTATTTTGTTTTAATTGTTGTTATTATTATTTTCATTTGCAAGCACACACACAGAGACCCACTTGAACACACACACACACTCATGTACATACAGACACACTCTTTCTCTCACAAGAAAAACATATACCCACACGTTTATTTTGTACATGTATATCACACAAATCCAGACTCTTTTATATAGGCCTTGTATATACACACTAACAGGCAGGTCCATGCTAGTGTATACTTATTCATGACAACAGACATAGACTAACACACAGGCTCATATTAGTAAACACTAATCTGTATATACTTATTATGCCTTCACACGTCGATTCTCTCTCTTTCACTCTCTCTTTTGCTTTCAATCTATAATCTAGCACACATAACATGGCACCTTGCTTACACAAAAAGCACACAACCTTGCTGTCTTTAGCATTCTCTCTTTCGCTCGTTCTCTCTCTCCCTCTCTCTCTCTCTCTCCTTTCCTCTCATTTGCTTGTTGTTTTAATCTCCAGTCAGTTTGTCCAGATCCAAGAGGCTCTTTATCCTCCTCGATACTTGTTCTCTCCTTCTCTCTTTCTCTCCTTTTTTCACTTGTCCTTTTCATTCCTTTGCCTCCCCCAGGAATAATAATAAAAAAGAAATCCAATCTGTCCTTCTTTATTTAGAATAAAATCATTTAAATATATAAACACCCCTTCTTTTGTGACAGTTAGCAGTAATATGATGTGATCCTGTGAATGTCCAATCCCTCATGAAAATTTGCACAAGTGTGTGTGTGTGTTTGTGTGTGTGTGTGTGTTTGTGTGTGTGTGTGTGTGAGTGTGTTTATGTGTGAGCGAGAGTAGTGAAGTGAGATAAAGGGTTTGTGTGTGTGTGTGTGTGTGTGTGTGTGTGTGTGTGTGTGTGTGTGTTTGTATGATTGCGTATGTGAGGTGAGGCCTAGATTTGACTGGTGGCTCAGTTAGCCAGTCACAGCCCTCTCTGTCTGAACTAACCTGACCTTTCACCTTATTTAATTCCAAAGGAAGTTCCTGGTTTCTTTGCCCCCATCTACCCACCCACCTCCAGTCTAATGCTACCTCAGCTAACCAAATTTCCAAATGTAGCAACATTCTCTCTCTCTCTCTCTCTCTCTCTCTCTCTCTCTCTCTCTCTCTCGACACAGTTGAGTTTTGATGTAACAAAGACATGTGACATGACATGGACGTAGAGGCACAATTTGAACCTATGTATTTACGATATAGCCCACTTGCACATGGTTTATTTCTCTCAAAAGGCTGCATGCATTGCACATAGCTGTAACAATGGAAGACAAAACTGTTTTCCTCCATGTTACACAGTTGTTAACCTTGTGATGTATCTAACCCACAAATAAAATTAAAAAATGTAATCTGTTAGGATAGTTATTGTTATGCATAGCTAAAGCAAACAGCTAGGTATGCACTTAACATGAGATGGAGCAACTGACATTAAGTATGCAATTGCATATGAAATTGAATCGAATAGAAATAGCACCCCCAGCCATATAAATGACTTTGGACTTTTATCGTAACTAAAGAATATGTCATGACACTGAGATCTCCAATTCCGACTTATTTACAAAAGGTTAGCTGACTTTATCATGCTTAAAAATTTGCTACATAGCTTGTTATCCGTGTTATATGTCTAAACAGGGTTTGTATAGAACGACTAACTCGCATAATTGGTCGATACATCAGAATTTATGTGAATCTCTCCCAATATGTCTGCAGTAACAGCTTTTGTGAAGTTGGCTAATACCCCAGATGGCCATCTAGCTAGCTAGCACAAACACACTCAATATCTGCGTTCTGAGTCAATATCACAATGCTCGCAAGACATACATGACAACATACAGTATGTCTGTTTGGGGCTGTACATCAGGCAATGTGGTCCAAACGCGCATTGAAATGACTAGTGGGTCCGTTCGAAACAGAAGGTTGCTGCCTCGTTTCCGCAATAGACAGGTGTCTCACAAGGCATGACCGTTGGTTTCGAACAACCTTTTAGGATAGCAAATACGGTGACATGGCTAGGTAGATTAGCTAATGCAAGCTAAGATGCTAATATGTTATTACAATATAATGTATGTCTGTTTGGGGCTGAGCATCAGGCCATTTGGTCCAAATGTGCATTGAAATGCCTAGCATACCTAGTGTGTTTGCAACCTAACTCTACTGAAGACACAGCAAAAGATAACAGCGGAGATTAATATTAAGGAGCTAGCGAAGGTTGTAAGTGGTTGTGTCACACTTTAGGAGATAATATAGTTTTAAACTTCAATTGCATTGTCTGCTGACAGAGGTGCTTGGTCTTATGGGACTACGTTAGCACACGTTGGCACACACTCACGTACATTACTGGCTGTGAGGGTTTAATGACATGATGATGACGGTAGGTAGTATGTCAACCAGATAATTTAAAATGACACACGGCTGGATATTATTAAACATATTATAAATATATATTAGACATAGGGTTAAAAAAATATATAAATTCTTAATTATTTATACACGTAAATGTCCACTGTCACTTTCAATGTCTGTCTCTCTCTCTCTTTCTCTATCTTTCTCTCTGTCCCACTGACACACACACACACACACACCCACACACACACACACACACAATTGATGTTCAGCTCTTTTCTCATTCTTTCCTCCACCCACTCCTCTTTTTCAGACTGAGCAGGTAGCCAGAGGTGTGTGTGTGTGTGTGTGTGTGTGTGTGTGTGTGTGTGTTTGGCCTGTCACGTGTGTCTGCACGTGTGTGTGTGTGTGTGTGTTTTGCCTGTATGAGTGTTTCTGCCCGTGAGTGTGTGTGTGTTTGGCCTGTACGAGTGTGTGTGCACGTGAGTGTGTGTGTGTTTGGCCTGTGCGAGTGTGTGTGCACGTGAGTGTGTGTGTGTTTGGCCTGTGCGAATGCACGTGAGTGTGTGTGTGTGTGTTTGGCCTGTGCGAGTGTGTGTGCGTGTGTGTGTGTGTGTGTGTGTGTGTGTGTGTGTGTTTGGCCTGTGCGAGTGTGTGTGCACGTGAGTGTGTGTGTGTTTGGCCTGTGCGAGTGCACGTGAGTGTGTGTGTGTGTGTTTGGCCTGTGCAAGTGTGTGTGCATGTGTGTGTGTGTGTGTGTGTGTGTGTGTGTGTTTGGCCTGTGCGAGTGTGTGTGTGTGTGTGTGTGTTTGGCCTGTGCGAGGGTGTGTGTGTTTGGCCTGTGCGAGTGTGTGTGTGTGTGTGTGACTATCCATGCCTGATGACATTTGGACCTTCATTCTGTTAGAGCTTTCGATGTAATTATTTTCCTTTTGCCCTCTTTTTCTCTCCCTCTCTCTTTCCACTGCTTATTTCTCTCTTTCTCTTTCCCTACCTCTCTCTCCCTCTCTCACACTCTACATCTCTTTCCCCCCTTTCTCTCACTACTCTGACTTTTGCCTCTCTGTCCCTCTCTGTCTTTTCTCTCTCTATCTCTCTCTGGGTCCCTCTCTCCATATCTCTCTCTCTCTCTCTTAATTTCTCTACCCCTCTCTCTTCCGCTTTCTCTCTTTCCCTCCATCTCTCTGTCTCTCTCCATCTCTCCATCCAGTATTCGTCTGTCCCGGCACGTTGCTGCGGGTTCAGGACGCTAAAGAGGTGAAGGAGGCGGAGCATCAGTCGGGGGCGTGGTGTAAAGACCCGTTGCAGGCGGGCGATAGGCTGTATGTCATGCCCTGGACGCCCTATAGGACGGACATGCTGTACGAGTACGCCTCCTGGGACGACTACCGCCAGAGTAGCGTCACCACCACCTACAAGTCAGTGTGTGCACATGTGTATCTGTGTGTGTGTGTGTGTGTGTGTGTGTGTGTGTGTGTGTGTGTGTGTGTGTGTGTGTGTGTGTTGTGTGTGCGTGTGTGCGTGTGTGTTTGTCACTCTGTGTGGGTGTGTGTGTATTTAGCTGTTGGTCTATTGTGCAAAATAGCTATTCTCGTATTAACTTTATATATTAAATAAATACATACTATACACATTTACTATCCTAATTGTATTTTGAGGATTTTACAAAATATACTTATTTATACATACATTATCTGTACCTAGTTCTGCATTTAAAATATCTTGTGTATGTTGAAAAATGTATAAGATGCAAAATATTTCATATACTATATATACACACACATAACAATATGTGTATATATATATATATAAACAAACATAAATATATATATATATATACCTTATATGTACAATCCTTTTGGCTTTCCCCATAGGTTGCCTAGCCGTGTGGATGGCACAGGCTTTGTGGTGTACGACGGCGCGGTGTTCTACAACAAGGAACGCACGCGCAACATCGTCAAGTACGACCTGCGCACGCGCATCAAGAGCGGCGAGGCCATCGTGACGGGCGCAAACTACCACGACACCTCGCCGTACCGCTGGGGCGGCAAGTCCGACATCGACCTGGCCGTGGACGAGAACGGCCTGTGGGTCATCTACGCCACCGAGACCAACAACGGGAGGCTGGTCGTCAGCCAGGTAAGAAAGAGAGAGAGAGAGAGAGAGAGAGAGAGAGGGAGGGAGGGAGGGAGGGAGGGAGAGTGGGAGAAAAGCAAAAAAGAGAATGTGTCAACATGAAGTAGATTGGCTGAAAGTGTACGATCGAATGAGAGAGTGAAAAAGATAGATGGAGGAGAGCGAGAGAAAGGTTGCTGCTGTATGAGAGAGAAGAGATCTCAATATCATTGTTTATTTATTTATTCTTATCTCATATATATATATATATATATATACAGTATATACAGTATATACGTATATTATATGATGATTATTAATAGTAGTAGTAGTATTCTCTCTCTCGCTATATCTATCTATCTATCTATCTATCTATGTATTTATCTTTGTATCTATTTTATATACATGTACTGTATATAATAATAATAATAATAATAATAATAAAACTTTATTTATATAGCACCTTTCATGCAAAAGAATGCAGCTCAAAGTGCTTTACAGCAAATACATAATATGCACAAAGAAATTACATGCACATAAAAATAGACATCAAAGAAACATAACTCAGATATAGTGCAAAAAAAAAAAATTATAATTATAATTATAGAGAAATATTTAATCTAACCCCTTAATATCACCAGTAGAGATTTAAATTAAATTAAATTAAATTAAATTAAATTAAATTAAATTAAATTAAATTAAATTAATTAATATATATATATAGTGCGAAGTGGTAGCTAGTTAAAGGCTAATGTGAAGAGGTACGTTTTTAGTTTTCTTTTAAAGATGTTAAGCGAGCTGGCTTCCCTGATGTCTATAGGCAGTATGTTCCATAGCACTTATATAGAGATAAAGAGAGAGAGTAAGAGAGTTTGAGTTTAGTTTCAGGCTTGAAGGACTGAGTGACAGATGAGAAATTAACAGAGTGAGTGAGGAGCCAGAGGGGGCCCAGTAAGAGAGAGAGAGGGAGGAGAGAGGGAGGGAGGGAGGGAGGAGAGAAAGAGGGAGGGAGAGAGGAGAGAGAGAGGGAGGGAGAGAGAGAGGGAGGGAGGGAGAGAGAGAGGAGAGAGAGAGGGAGGGAGGGAGGGAGGAGAGAAAGAGGGAGGGAGAGAGGAGCGAGAGAGGGAGGGAGACAGGGAGGGAGAGAGAGGGAGGAGAGAGGGAGGGAGGGAGGGAGGAGAGAAAGAGGGAGGGAGAGAGGAGCGAGAGAGGGAGGGAGAAAAGAGCAAGAGAGGAGAGAAGGATGGAGAGAGAAGAGAGGGATGGACAGAGAGGGAGGGTGAAAAGAGCAAGAGAGGAGATAGGTGGGGGGTCATGAACGAGCACAGACTGTGCGGCCAAACATCAACTCTGCTGTTTACACCACTGAGGCCAACCGTGGGTGGCCGGTGTTTGGCCAAGTGAGAGAGAGAAAGATAAACACACACACACACACACACACACACACGCATGCACACACGCAGTCACATCTAACCTTGTGCGCTTCTAGAATACATATACCACCAGTGACTAACAAATTAATATATCCATCTACACACACACACAAACACACACACACACACACACACACACACACACACACACACACAGGAGTGATTTATGAAGACAGATTAAAGCAACTGTTTGCATTCCTTATTTTTGACTGTGTCTGTGTTGTGCAGTGTGACATTAATACTGAGATCAGGGCAACGATTAGGATAAGTTTCAGGGTATGAGTGAGCACAGAAAATGTATATGTACATTTGTAATTAGTGTACTACACTGTATGTAACAGAAATAATCATGCCTGAAGTTGTATAATTATAGTTTTTTCTGGTCTTCTTTTTTATGTTGTTTTAAACAAAGGCTATAATACTATAACCATGACCATAACCATAATTACAGTGCATAATGGAAGCTGTTGTACTATCTTGGGAAAGAGCTGAACAGCATTTATCATTTATGCCTGTAATAAAGAAAACAGTTTTTCTGTCAGGTAAGCAATAAATCACGGCGCGGAGGTTCAGTGAAGATTCAGTGGCAACTTTCATAACAGTAGCCAGCTGGAACTGCCTGACTGAGAGAGAGAGAAATATTGATTGAAAGAATAAGGAAGACGAGAGAGAATGACGATGGCGGAGTGAGAGAGGAAAGGCGAGAGAAATAAAGCAACTGGGAGAGAGAGAGAGAAAAACACATTTGTAGGAGAAAACTAGCTAAGCGCTAGTAGAGTTAGCCTAACTCTCAGTTCACAATGGATGCAGTACTGGACAAAAACGTAAAGACAGAGTGCAACAAGTCATAGTGTGAAAACCACGCCCACTGAGGGGGGGGGGGAATACAATTATCTCAATTGACTTTGTATTACATGAAGCTGCCCCCTTGAATACAAATATATATATACAGTATATATAATAATAAAAAACTCAAAAATGTTTTATAAGCTGCCGAACCCAGAAAGCTGAGCTCTCTGGTTAAGCTTGGGGGTGGCATTGCTAGCTGCCAATTTATGCCAATTCATAGCAGCAGGACAAGCGAGGCCAATCTGCACCAATAAACTGTTGTTGTTTGTTTAAAAAAAATTAAAAATCACGGATACGCGGGTTAGTAGAGTACGCTACGATGTACACTACAACAGCACCCGTCTTTCTCCAGTATACCACAATTCTTTGCAAGGTGAACGAACTAAAGAAGAAGACCAGATATCCCTTTGTTTACATGTTAGTCAGCCGATGGATACGTCTAAATTATGCCAGAAACTCTACAATTAAGTGATGTCTTAGAATGTTTAAAAAAGAGTTTCAGTGTCATTTTTGTCTTTTATCTTGTTTTAATACATGGTACTGTCAAGGAAATCAAGAAAACAATCTGAATGACTGATTAAATGAAAGCTGAAATGAAACTTTTAAAAGACATGAAACATATAGATCAGTGTTTCATCCCAGTTCAGTCATATCATTATCATATCTCAAAAATACACATGTTAGGGCGCAGGTACGCTCCAACTTAGGGTGATTAGAATTAAGACCTTTGTCAGGTTTTTAATGGCACACACGGCACACTGGAACACACACGTGCATATATGGAGGCGACACAGGACACACACACACACACACACACGCAGGTAGGCCTGAGGTCGCGGTGCATTTATTTTCTGATTTTTCCCATCCTGGACCGTCCTTCCTCAAGGACCCCCCAGATGCACACAGACCAAATTTTGGATGAGTAGTATGTTTGTATATAGCCTATGTCAATAATAACGAATCAGGACAGGTAGACGATGAAAGGCCTTTGATATCAGAAATATCAAGCGGTTGTTATCCATGTTTGTGTGTGGACTCACAGTGCCCCGTTAGCCTACATTGTGTGTTAATCCACTTATTTGTTACATTGAGTTCAGATATTCCATTCGTGGCATGTAATTTGAACAATAACTTGTAAAATTGAACTTGAACTTTGTCTTGTGAAAAGAAGGTACAAAAAAGTCTCAGAGGTAAAGTTGACCTCTCTCACTGTAATAGACGGCCAGAATGAGGTGAATGGGCTTAGCCAGTTTCCGTCTCCTCTTTGACATACCAATGAGAGCAGCTCAAATTTGGTACCACCTCCAGAACAGCTTACCAGAGCAGTAGCACCACACTGCTGTGCAGCTGAGAGATGGACACCCAGACAGTGGTTATTATTATTATTGTTATTATTATTATTATTATTATTATTATTATTATTATTGCAGCTGAGAGGTGGACATCCAAATAGTGATTATTGTTATTATTATTATTATTGTTATTATTATTATTATTATTATTATTATTGCAGCTGAGAGGTGAACATCCAGAGAGTGACTCCCTTAGATATTTCAGTACTAAAACATAAATTGCATAGAAATTAAATCCATTAGAGAAAATGTCCCAACGAAGAACACATTCATAATTAGAAAGATACAATTAAATGTCCTATCAACTAAACTGCTACAGAAAAAAAAATACCATAAATTGGCACCATATTTCTTTACAAATTAGGAATCACCAATTAAGAATGTTGTCGGAAAGGGTATAAACACAGGCAAACACGGCTACCTCGAGAACACAGACTCTGCCTTTGAAAAGGGTATAGACACAGGCAAACATGGCTACCTCGAGAACACAGACTCTGCCTTTGAAAAGGGTATAAACACAGGCAAACATGGCTACCTCGAGAACACAGACTCTGCCTTTGAAAAGGGTATAGACACAGGCAAACATGGCTACATCGAGAACACAGACTCTGCCTTTGAAAAGGGTATAAACACAGGCAAACATGGCTACCTCGAGAACACAGACTCTGCACTCACTGTAGGTATGGGGTAGTAGAGGATGAGTTACATGACTGTCAATAATAAATAATACTTGAAACACTTACGTTTTATCTGTTAATTACATATGTTTTGTATAATTGTATCTTTCTTTAATTAATTTCTTTAATTGTTTTTTTTCCATTAATTATTATTATTATCATTGCTACTACTAATACTACTACTACTACTACTATTATTATTATTATTATTATTATTATTATTGTTATCAGTTATATGTTATGCTTAGGCAATATTGTACTCACAGCCATGCCAATGAAGCTTAGTGAGAGCAGGTAGAGAGACACAGAGACAGACAGAGAGAGAGAGAGGGACAGAGAGAGAGAGAGGGACAGAGAGAGAAAGAGGGACAGAGAGAGAGAGAGAGGGACAGAGAGATTGACCGTAGAGAAAAGGCAAACAGACTAAACGAATAGAGGGACAGAGCAGGCGGTCTGGAACCTGCGTCATCATTTGCTGTGTACCACTGAGACCAACCACCGACAGCTGGTGTAATGCCATGTAAGCGCAAGATGGAGAGAGAGAGAGAGAATGAGAGAGGGAGAAAAAGAGAGGAAGAGAGAGAGAGGGGAAGAGAGAATGAGAGATGGAGAAAGAGAGAGAGGAAGAGGGGGGAGAGAGGGCGAAGAGAGTGACATCAGGTTTTTTTTTCAAGAATTCACTGCCCTACATGTTTGTTACCATGTTGTTTCCATCTGCAAGGACTAAGCTGAAAAGGCAATACAATTTCCATCCCTTAAGGGGCCTCTGAAATGTGTCTGTCTGTGCCCAGGGATTCATAGTCATCAGACAACAACTATCACTGGTCACCAATTTGAATTATCTCTATGATCCAGATTATCTCTATGGTCTTGATTAGCTCTATGATCCTGATTATCTCTATGGTCTTGATTGAGCTAATGGTCTTGATTATCTCTATGGTCTTGATTAGCTCTATGGTCTAGATTAGCTCTATGATCCTGATTAGCTCTATGATCCTGATTAGCTCTATGGTCTTGATTAGCTCTATGGTCCTGATTAGCTCTATGGTCTTGATTAGCTCTATGGTCTTGATTAGCTCTATGATCCTGATCAGCTCTATGATCCTGATTATCTCTATGGTCTTGATTAGCTCTATGGTCTTGATTAGCTCTATGATCCTGATCAGCTCTATGATACTGATTATCTCTATGGTCTTGATTAGCTCTATGGTTTTGATTAGCTCTATGGTCTTGATTAGCTCTATGATCCTGATTAGCTCTATGGTCTTGATTAGCTCTATGGTCCTGATTAGCTCTATGGTCTATTCCTGTAGTTCAGGACCAGCATTGATAGCCTCAGTCTTAGGGCCCAGCACTCCGCAGGTGTGTCACGGTCCTGTCACTCTACTGACAGAGCAAGATGGTAACAACACTAAGGTAGTGGGTGCAGTATCCATGACACACACACACACACACACACACATGCGCACACACACACACACAGGCATACACACACACACACACATGTGCGCGCACTAATAAAGAAAGTGTTTATCTGCAGTTCTGTGAATAATTTAAGATGAATATGTTACAAAAACCATACCTGGAAAAGGGAGGGAAAATAAATAAATATATATAAAAAGAAAAATTCCACTCAGTGCCGCTTTAAGGAGAGGAAGCGAGAGAGTGCAGTTAGAGGATACATTGCTACTTCAAGGTAGGTAGAGTAACAGAGGAAGGTGAGGAGAACAGAAGAGGAGAGGTCGGGCGTTACAACCCCACACCACCTGCAGGCGGATGACAGACGAGTGGTCAGGCAGGTCAAAGAGATGGAGGGATCAAGGGAGAAGGAGAAGGGAGAGGGAGGGGGGAGAAAGGAGGGGCGGTGGAGGTTCAGGGAGGGACAGGAGGGTGCAGAGACATGGATGGAGGGAGAGGGGTGGAGAGGTGGAGGTGAAGAGAGAGGGGGGTGAGAGGGGGATAAAGAGAGTGATGGAGGGAAGGAGAGAGGCAGATGGAGGGGGATGGAGGGATACAATGAGGGAGAGTGGAAGAGGAAGACGGTGGGTGTAGGTAAGGAGGGAGTGAAAGAGGGCGGGGAAGTGAAGGGTAGGAGATGGATGGATGGATAGTGAGAAAGAAGGCGGGAGAGAGGGAGGGGTGAGAGAGGAAGAAGGCAGGAGAGAGGAAGAGAGATAGAGGGGTGAAAGAGAAAGAAGGCAGGAGAGAGGGAGGGGTGAGAGAGGAAGAGAGATGGAGGGGTGAGAGAGGAAGAGAGATGGAGGGGTGAAAGAGAAAGAAGGCAGGAGAGAGGAAGAGAGATAGAGGGGTGAAAGAGAAAGAAGGCAGGA
>NW_024879801.1:0-69303 GCF_900700415.2 Clupea harengus | reverse complement strand
GGATGGAGGGACGTTATGTTACCGTGGTGATTCCTGGACGTAAAGAATACCTGACGCTATGTGAAGTGGAGGTATATGGATCACCGCTGGACTAATGCCCAGGGAAACAACGCATAGGATGGATAACTTAAACCACTCTCAAAACACAGCAAATGTGTTGTTGTGCTGGATATGTAATGGGCAACACTTCCATTTTTTTTTATGGAATCTCTATTCTCTATTTATTTGCAATGTACCTCAGCGGGAGTACTTGAACTCTATACCACTGCACTTTGTTTTACTCAGCTCATTGTATTGTTGTGTTATATGTTGTCCCTCGTGGCACTAACAGGAGCAGCGCTCGAAAAATTGGTGTATGCAAATACAATTACAATAAAGGCCTTCAGGTACTGCTTGTTTGTGTTTGAACTGTATCCAAGTTCATGTCTGAGTTCGAACAGCTTCAAACAATCCATCTGGAATGTCAGCTGAAACTACCAGCACACAAAACTCAACCCCATAATTAAAAACAGCTGCAAAGAGATAATCCACTCTTTTAGGAGTCTAAGGAATTAAACTGCTCCAACTGCTTTCAGAGCAGTGGTGGCTCGTGGTTGTTAAAGTGGGGGAGGAAGCAAGGTGTGTGTGGCGGAGGTGGTGCGGGGGCGGGGTGGGGCAGACTAACTGGTAAAGACCAATTTACAGAGGTGGGTGAGTGTTCAACCCATACCCATTTAATGCCCAATAGTTTCAATATAAACCCAGATTAGTATACTGTTATCATAGTGACGTCCTCGAGACGTCACGTCTCCACTCTCGCTTTCCCCAAAGACAGTGTTCCTCTCCAATCTCAAGGAACACTATCTATCCTCTTATTTGTGAATGGTATAGACATTATGGATATTAAATGTAATAATAAACACATTATTTGAAAAAAGGAAGATTAGTCCCAGAGGGAAAGCTTTCTGGAATAGCATCTTTAATGACATTGACTGGCATAGAGCATGGCTTTTGCCATACACATTTTTTATTACTAATAAAATTAAGCAAGTGCACATTAAAATTTTACACAATATATATGTAACAAATTTGTATTTATCAAAATGTTTAGACATTGAAAATAAATGCTCCTTCTGCAATTGGGATTCTGAATCTTTAACTCATCTGTTCTACCACTGCTCATGCTCACTTACCTTTTGGACTCCGATTGAAAGATATATATATTGTGTAAAACTAAAATTAATGTTAAAATTGACTGTAAAAGTGTCATCACTTATTTTGTTCATAAGAATAACAATTTGGAATTCATAACTAATTTGATTATATTATTTGGCAAATTCCATATACACAAAAGCAGATATGCACAGGTGACTCCTAATTTTACTAGATTCTCACATGAATTTGCACAATATACTGACACACTGGATATGATAAACACAACCAAAAGTAATAGAACGATAAAAATGTACAGAGAACTCTTCAACGTGGAATAATATAATCCCTTTCCTTGTCGTAATGAAATGAAATTTATGAAATATATGAGATGTATAAAATGTATGAAATTTATGAAATGTATAACATTTATGAAATTTATGAAATGTATCTGTCCTGTGTTTTTTTTTATTTATTATTTATTTGTATTTTTTTCTATTATTATTATTTATTCATTTATCTGATATGACTTATCTGATCTTGTTTCATGACTGATATGATGAGCTCTTGTCTGTATGTTTTTATATACTGTATTGCAATAATAAATGCCAAAAAAAAAAAAAAAAAAAGACAGTGTTCCTTGGCCCTCTGCTTCCAAACTCTCCTCTGCAACTCGCGGCACTCCGCCGAGATCCTGTAACAAATAACAGCAAAGCCAGGGCGGGGGAACCTCCAACACTCTCTTCTCTCTCCCCATTTCTGAGGCTCCTGCTCGCTATGGCTAAATAAACCAGCTGAATTGAATTGACTGATTACATGAGTGCTGGCTAGTGCGGCACCCTATTGCTTCCCTCACCTATGCTTCCCTCACATACAGTTCCTACCACAACCTGCTCTTTACTCCAATGTACCCCTGTGACACCTGCTCCTATCCAGATATATTTAAGGCTCACTCTTTCCAGACATTTAAGATTGATTGTGTTTCTTCATTGCCTATGAAACGGCATATAACGTTACATACTCCTATTATCACGAGCTACAGGTATTACCATTCTAGACTTGTTAGATAAGGTGAGCTATCATGCTAAAATTGGCTAAAGTTTATTACATACAAAACAACACGTAAATGGCAACATAATTGTCTTCATTCAGCTCTTCAGTTGTTAAATGGGGTCAAGGTAAAATGGTCTTTACATTTGTCATGTTGTTTTATTGTAGTTTTGTAGATGGTCTCCTTGCTGTTTTGACACTAAGTTTCTTCTTGTAGTAAAATGAGTGAAACAAAGTATTTAATTAGCTTCATTATCAAAAACTAAGGGACATGAGGAGAAGGGGAGGGGAGAGAATCAGAAACATGGTAGATGAATTCATACACGTATCAGGATAAGGATGCATACATGTGGTAAATGTATACAATATATACAAACATAACATGATACATACATCTTATGTTACGTACATACATACAATTAACAGTAGCTAATATTGCCACTTCATAAGCCTTAGTATTATATGATATAGAAGGAGAGGGACAGGCTGCTCGGCATTGTGTATGGGTTTTTTGTTTATGTTTAGTTTTGATGAGTTAAGTTGAGTTATGGTTGGCTGACTTTTAGCAGGGCTCTCCAGTTTTGAAGACAGGCAAGAGTGACATGCCACGCCCCTGGCCCGCCCCCATTCCGCCCGCCCCGCCCCTGCCGTATGCCTACATACCACCCCCCCCCCCCCCCCCCCCCCCCATATTATTATTAGTGTTTTGTTGTTGGTAATAATAATTTCTTTTTTACCTGACATCTTTGAAAGACAGATGCAATGATTAATGCAATGATTAATGCATCCATGTCCAGGATATTCATAACATGCTATTATGCCTAATGAGCTCGCATTCACAACTGAAGAAGCCTCGGAATCTGAATAGAATGTTCACGCAAACACATTTACAAAAAATAATGCCCATAACATCATTGAATATTAAGGGCTGCCTAATATTCGTTCGAATTATAGGCTATATATATTTTTAATAGGCCTACTTGGATTTTTTTATAGCCTATTAATGAAGTTCGGAGTCAAATCTATAGTGAAAAGTCAGGCTGTAGCCTAAAACTGTGTTGGCTACAAACACTCATTAAAAACTGATGCTAATTATCTGGGAAATATTCTCTAAATGCAGTCAAGTTGTCATTGCTTGTGTCAAACCATTGTGAATTTGTTGTAACATTAAAACAGGAGACGACTTCCTCTTTGTAGAAGACTGATGCTCGGAGCTCCAGTGGTTTCCTCAGGTGAACGAAAACTTTCGGAAGATCAATCGCGCGCAATTCCAGGATGCTTTATTTTCATTTGTTGCTGGATTAAATCTTACCCAGATACAACAGATACAAAAGATACATTTTTTTTCTGATTGGCTATTGTGTAGCCCATTTCTTTTTTTTGATTGGCTGATAAGTGGCACCTCACGGCAGAACTCCAGGGGATTCGGGGACACGTGCTTGATTCCTCCATGGTGAGGGCAGCGCGGCCAGGTCATGTTTGCGTGCTGCGGCACATTAAATAGCCTAGAGTTTTTTTTCAGCGTGAGAAATACGATGTGTGGCGGGAGTGCGTGACTAAAGACCGAAATGAGTGACTGTCACGCTCAATGCGTGACACTTGAGAGCAAGGATTGCAAGGGTGGCAGGATGTTACTGTCAGGATCCTGCTCTGTCTTTGTTTTGTGATTCCTTGTTCCCGAGAAGTGCTTTGCCCTGTTTGTTTTACTTTGTCTTGTGCTTCTTGTGTTTGTTTTGTCATGCCATGTGTTTTCTGTCTTTATCATCTCTCGACCCACCACCCGCAGCACCCGCTGCCGACCCAGCACCCGTAGCACCAGCTACTGACCCCACAGCACCAGCTGCTGACCCTGCACAACACGCAAAACCCTTGGAGAACCATAAATTAAAACGAGTCCATCGACACAACTGCGTGGCCAGCCGCAGCCGCAGAACCATATATCGGTCTTAAGTTAAACCCAAGATGTAGTAGACAGTTGGATTCTCCTCTAAACTTGCTGACACTTGACAAAATGGCTCAAAAAAGTGAATTGGCTCACGTTAGTTAGCTAGCTAATGCCCAGTCCCTACTAAGCTTGGTGCCTCCTGCTTCTAACGTTTAAAATAACAATCGGTAGAAATATTAAACAAATTAGTGACAACATTCCGCCCGCCCCGCCCCTGCCGTATGCCTACATACCACCCCCCCCCATATTATTATTAGTGTTTTGTTGTTGGTAATAATAATTTCTTTTTTACCTGACATCTTTGAAAGACAGATGCAATGATTAATGCATCCATGGCCAGGATATTCATAACATGCTATTATGCCTAATGAGCTCGCATTCACAACTGAAGAAGCCTCGGAATCTGAATAGAATGTTCACGCAAACACATTTACAAAAAATAATGCCCATAACATCATTGAATATTAAGGGCTGCCTAATATTCGTTCGAATTATAGGCTATATATATTTTTAATAGGCCTACTTGGATTTTTTTATAGCCTATTAATGAAGTTCGGAGTCAAATCTATAGTGAAAAGGCAGGCTGTAGCCTAAAACTGTGTTGGCTACAAACACTCATTAAAAACTGATGCTAATTATCTGGGAAATATTCTCTAAATGCAGTCAAGTTGTCATTGCTTGTGTCAAACCATTGTGAATTTGTTGTAACATTAAAACAGGAGACGACTTACTCTTTGTAGAAGACTGATGCTCGGAGCTCCAGTGGTTTCCTCAGGTGAACGAAAACTTTCGGAAGATCAATCGCGCGCAATTCCAGGATGCTTTATTTTCATTGGTTGCTGGATTAAATCTTACCCAGATACAATAGATACAAAAGATACATTTTTTTTCTGATTGGCTATTGTGTAGCCCATTTCTTTTTTTTGATTGGCTGATAAGTGGCACCTCACGGCAGAACTCCAGGGGATTCGGGGACACGTGCTTGATTCCTCCATGGTGAGGGCAGCGCGGCCAGGTCATGTTTGCGTGCTGCGGCACATTAAATAGCCTAGAGTTTTTTTTCAGCGTGAGAAATACGATGTGTGGCGGGAGTGCGTGACTAAAGACCGAAATGAGTGACTGTCACGCTCAATGCGTGACACTTGAGAGCAAGGATTGCAAGGGTGGCAGGATGTTACTGTCAGGATCCTGCTCTGTCTTTGTTTTGTGATTCCTTGTTCCCGAGAAGTGCTTTGCCCTGTTTGTTTTACTTTGTCTTGTGCTTCTTGTGTTTGTTTTGTCATGCCATGTGTTTTCTGTCTTTATCATCTCTCGACCCACCACCCGCAGCACCCGCTGCCGACCCAGCACCCGTAGCACCAGCTACTGACCCCACAGCACCAGCTGCTGACCCTGCACAACACGCAAAACCCTTGGAGAACCATAAATTAAAACGAGTCCATCGACACAACTGCGTGGCCAGCCGCAGCCGCAGTAGCAGAACCATATATCGGCCTTAAGTTAAACCAAGATGTAGTAGACAGTTGGATTCTCCTCTAAACTTGCTGACACTTGACAAAATGGCTCAAAAAGTGAATTGGCTCACGTTAGTTAGCTAGCTAATGCCCAGTCCCTACTAAGCTTGGTGCCTCCTGCTTCTAACGTTTAAAATAACAATCGGTAGAAATATTAAACAAGTTAGTGACACACTGAATATGTTTTGTAGGGCTACGTGTTACAAGCTTGCCATCTACCACAAGCTTGCTTGTTAAAATTGACAAATCTCTCATGAACCAACACGTCAATAAATCCGCAAATAGTTGTAGTAGTGACAAACAAACTGAATATGTTCTGTCTGGCTACGTTATTGGTTATGGATGACAGATGTGGAAAAAGCCATGACTCCTGTATAAACACAAAAGCATGCAATGGCTGATCATCTTAAATACAATAGGCTATGGTAAGGATATATGCATCATCCTATTGCAAAAAGTGTGGAGCGATAAGACTATAATACTATAACAGAAACATTAACGTGAACGTGTCTTCAAACCACATGTGCACACATACTTTGTTTAATAGAACACACAAGAATACATCAACAGATTATTCTCATACCCACATCAAATGTATTGATTAATGAAAGTATTTTGAAGACAGAAAGAATGCACAATTATGTGATATGTGTGCCCCAATGTCCCAGCAGAGGTCATGCAGACTAATGTAATGTTATATAATGATAGACATGTCAATATATGTGTGTTCTTGTATAGTTTGTTCAACACAATTTTGTCATTATTTCCTGTGTGAGGTAAAATTATGAATTTGAGGAGGGCAAAGGGGGAGGTTTTAAGCCCAAATGATGTTGCAAAGAAAATTTGCGAAGTCCTGGAGGTACTGCTTGTTTGTATTTGAACTGTATCCAAGTTCATGTCTGAGTTCGAACAGCTTCAAACAATCCATCTGGAATGTCAGCTGAAACTACCAGCACACAAAACTCAACCCATAATTAAAAACAGCTGCAAAGAGACAATCCACTCTTTTAGGAGTCTAAGGAATTAAACTGCTCCAACTGCTTTCAGAGCAGTGGTGGCTCGTGGTTGTTAAAGTGGGGGAGGAAGCAAGGTGTGTGTGGCGGAGGTGGTGCGGGGCGGACTAACTGGTAAAGACCAATTTACAGAGGTGGGTGAGTGTTTAACCCATACCCATTTAATACCCACTAGTTTCAATATAAACCCAGATTAGTATACTGTTATCATAGTGAGTTATGGGGAACACCAGAGTAGGCCTACACATCAGCCTGTAGATATGCTCATTTCCCCTCTACCCCACTTTGGTGCCTGCTCCTATCCAGATATATTAAAGGCTCGCTCTTTCCAGACTGGTTGATAGTGTTTCTTCATTGCCTATGAAACGGCATATAACGTAGTTAAGGTGAGCTATCATGCTAAAATCGGCTAAAGTTTATTACATAAAAAACGTAAATGGCAACAGAAATGTCTTCATTCAGCCATTCAGTTGTTAAATGGGGTCAAGGTAACATGGTCTTTACATTTGTCATGTTGTTTTATTGTAGTTTTGTAGATGGTCTCCTTGCTGTTTTGACACTAAGTTTCTTCTTGTAGTAAAATGAGTGAAACAAAGTATTTAATTAGCTTCATTATCAAAAACTAAGGGACGTGAGGAGAAGGGGAGGGGAGAGAATCAGAAACATGGTAGATGAATTCATACACGTATCAGGATAAGGATGCATACATGTGGTAAATGTATACAATATATACAAACATAACATGATACATACATCTTATGTTACGTACATACATACAATTAACAGTAGCTAATATTGCCACTTCATAAGCCTTAGTATTATATGATATAGAAGGAGAGGGACAGGCTGCTCGGCATTGTGTATGGGTTTTTTGTTTATGTTTAGTTTTGATGAGTTAAGTTGAGTTATGGTTGGCTGACTTTTAGCAGGGCTCTCCAGTTTTGAAGACAGGCAAGAGTGACATGCCACGCCCCTGGCCCGCCCCCATTCCGCCCGCCCCGCCCCTGCCGTATGCCTACATACCACCCCCCCCATATTATTATTAGTGTTTTGTTGTTGGTAATAATAATTTCTTTTTTACCTGACATCTTTGAAAGACAGATGCAATGATTAATGCAATGATTAATGCATCCATGGCCAGGATATTCATAACATGCTATTATGCCTAATGAGCTCGCATTCACAACTGAAGAAGCCTCGGAATCTGAATAGAATGTTCACGCAAACACATTTACAAAAAATAATGCCCATAACATCATTGAATATTAAGGGCTGCCTAATATTCGTTCGAATTATAGGCTATATATATTTTTAATTGGCCTACTTGGATTTTTTTATAGCCTATTAATG
The DNA here is from genome assembly GCF_900700415.2 of Clupea harengus. NCBI lineage: Eukaryota > Metazoa > Chordata > Actinopteri > Clupeiformes > Clupeidae > Clupea > Clupea harengus. Next base: position 61,300 of record NW_024879801.1, on the reverse strand, counting down.
AAGTTCGGAGTCAAATCTATAGTGAAAAGGCAGGCTGTAGCCTAAAACTGTGTTGGCTACAAACACTCATTAAAAACTGATGCTAATTATCTGGGAAATATTCTCTAAATGCAGTCAAGTTGTCATTGCTTGTGTCAAACCATTGTGAATTTGTTGTAACATTAAAACAGGAGACGACTTACTCTTTGTAGAAGACTGATGCTCGGAGCTCCAGTGGTTTCCTCAGGTGAACGAAAACTTTCGGAAGATCAATCGCGCGCAATTCCAGGATGCTTTATTTTCATTGGTTGCTGGATTAAATCTTACCCAGATACAACAGATACAAAAGATACATTTTTTTTCTGATTGGCTATTGTGTAGCCCATTTCTTTTTTTTGATTGGCTGATAAGTGGCACCTCACGGCAGAACTCCAGGGGATTCGGGGACACGTGCTTGATTCCTCCATGGTGAGGGCAGCGCGGCCAGGTCATGTTTGCGTGCTGCGGCACATTAAATAGCCTAGAGTTTTTTTTCAGCGTGAGAAATACGATGTGTGGCGGGAGTGCGTGACTAAAGACCGAAATGAGTGACTGTCACGCTCAATGCGTGACACTTGAGAGCAAGGATTGCAAGGGTGGCAGGATGTTACTGTCAGGATCCTGCTCTGTCTTTGTTTTGTGATTCCTTGTTCCCGAGAAGTGCTTTGCCCTGTTTGTTTTACTTTGTCTTGTGCTTCTTGTGTTTGTTTTGTCATGCCATGTGTTTTCTGTCTTTATCATCTCTCGACCCACCACCCGCAGCACCCGCTGCCGACCCAGCACCCGTAGCACCAGCTACTGACCCCACAGCACCAGCTGCTGACCCTGCACAACACGCAAAACCCTTGGAGAACCATAAATTAAAACGAGTCCATCGACACAACTGCGTGGCCAGCCGCAGCCGCAGAACCATATATCGGTCTTAAGTTAAACCCAAGATGTAGTAGACAGTTGGATTCTCCTCTAAACTTGCTGACACTTGACAAAATGGCTCAAAAAGTGAATTGGCTCACGTTAGTTAGCTAGCTAATGCCCAGTCCCTACTAAGCTTGGTGCCTCCTGCTTCTAACGTTTAAAATAACAATCGGTAGAAATATTAAACAAATTAGTGACAACATTCCGCCCGCCCCGCCCCTGCCGTATGCCTACATACCACCCCCCCCCCATATTATTATTAGTGTTTTGTTGTTGGTAATAATAATTTCTTTTTTACCTGACATCTTTGAAAGACAGATGCAATGATTAATGCATCCATGGCCAGGATATTCATAACATGCTATTATGCCTAATGAGCTCGCATTCACAACTGAAGAAGCCTCGGAATCTGAATAGAATGTTCACGCAAACACATTTACAAAAAATAATGCCCATAACATCATTGAATATTAAGGGCTGCCTAATATTCGTTCGAATTATAGGCTATATATATTTTTAATAGGCCTACTTGGATTTTTTTATAGCCTATTAATGAAGTTCGGAGTCAAATCTATAGTGAAAAGGCAGGCTGTAGCCTAAAACTGTGTTGGCTACAAACACTCATTAAAAACTGATGCTAATTATCTGGGAAATATTCTCTAAATGCAGTCAAGTTGTCATTGCTTGTGTCAAACCATTGTGAATTTGTTGTAACATTAAAACAGGAGACGACTTACTCTTTGTAGAAGACTGATGCTCGGAGCTCCAGTGGTTTCCTCAGGTGAACGAAAACTTTCGGAAGATCAATCGCGCGCAATTCCAGGATGCTTTATTTTCATTGGTTGCTGGATTAAATCTTACCCAGATACAATAGATACAAAAGATACATTTTTTTTCTGATTGGCTATTGTGTAGCCCATTTCTTTTTTTTGATTGGCTGATAAGTGGCACCTCACGGCAGAACTCCAGGGGATTCGGGGACACGTGCTTGATTCCTCCATGGTGAGGGCAGCGCGGCCAGGTCATGTTTGCGTGCTGCGGCACATTAAATAGCCTAGAGTTTTTTTTCAGCGTGAGAAATACGATGTGTGGCGGGAGTGCGTGACTAAAGACCGAAATGAGTGACTGTCACGCTCAATGCGTGACACTTGAGAGCAAGGATTGCAAGGGTGGCAGGATGTTACTGTCAGGATCCTGCTCTGTCTTTGTTTTGTGATTCCTTGTTCCCGAGAAGTGCTTTGCCCTGTTTGTTTTACTTTGTCTTGTGCTTCTTGTGTTTGTTTTGTCATGCCATGTGTTTTCTGTCTTTATCATCTCTCGACCCACCACCCGCAGCACCCGCTGCCGACCCAGCACCCGTAGCACCAGCTACTGACCCCACAGCACCAGCTGCTGACCCTGCACAACACGCAAAACCCTTGGAGAACCATAAATTAAAACGAGTCCATCGACACAACTGCGTGGCCAGCCGCAGCCGCAGTAGCAGAACCATATATCGGCCTTAAGTTAAACCCAAGATGTAGTAGACAGTTGGATTCTCCTCTAAACTTGCTGACACTTGACAAAATGGCTCAAAAAGTGAATTGGCTCACGTTAGTTAGCTAGCTAATGCCCAGTCCCTACTAAGCTTGGTGCCTCCTGCTTCTAACGTTTAAAATAACAATCGGTAGAAATATTAAACAAGTTAGTGACACACTGAATATGTTTTGTAGGGCTACGTGTTACAAGCTTGCCATCTACCACAAGCTTGCTTGTTAAAATTGACAAATCTCTCATGAACCAACACGTCAATAAATCCGCAAATAGTTGTAGTAGTGACAAACAAACTGAATATGCTCTGTCTGGCTACGTTATTGGTTATGGATGACAGATGTGGAAAAAGCCATGACTCCTGTATAAACACAAAAGCATGCAATGGCTGATCATCTTAAATACAATAGGCTATGGTAAGGATATATGCATCATCCTATTGCAAAAAGTGTGGAGCGATAAGACTATAATACTATAACAGAAACATTAACGTGAACGTGTCTTCAAACCACATGTGCACACATACTTTGTTTAATAGAACACACAAGAATACATCAACAGATTATTCTCATACCCACATCAAATGTATTGATTAATGAAAGTATTTTGAAGACAGAAAGAATGCACAATTATGTGATATGTGTGCCCCAATGTCCCAGCAGAGGTCATGCAGACTAATGTAATGTTATATAATGATAGACATGTCAATATATGTGTGTTCTTGTATAGTTTGTTCAACACAATTTTGTCATTATTTCCTGTGTGAGGTAAAATTATGAATTTGAGGAGGGCAAAGGGGGAGGTTTTAAGCCCAAATGATGTTGCAAAGAAAATTTGCGAAGTCCTGGAGGTACTGCTTGTTTGTATTTGAACTGTATCCAAGTTCATGTCTGAGTTCGAACAGCTTCAAACAATCCATCTGGAATGTCAGCTGAAACTACCAGCACACAAAACTCAACCCCATAATTAAAAACAGCTGCAAAGAGACAATCCACTCTTTTAGGAGTCTAAGGAATTAAACTGCTCCAACTGCTTTCAGAGCAGTGGTGGCTCGTGGTTGTTAAAGTGGGGGAGGAAGCAAGGTGTGTGTGGCGGAGGTGGTGCGGGGCGGACTAACTGGTAAAGACCAATTTACAGAGGTGGGTGAGTGTTTAACCCATACCCATTTAATACCCACTAGTTTCAATATAAACCCAGATTAGTATACTGTTATCATAGTGAGTTATGGGGAACACCAGAGTAGGCCTACACATCAGCCTGTAGATATGCTCATTTCCCCTCTACCCCACTTTGGTGCCTGCTCCTATCCAGATATATTAAAGGCTCGCTCTTTCCAGACTGGTTGATAGTGTTTCTTCATTGCCTATGAAACGGCATATAACGTAGTTAAGGTGAGCTATCATGCTAAAATCGGCTAAAGTTTATTACATAAAAAACGTAAATGGCAACAGAAATGTCTTCATTCAGCCATTCAGTTGTTAAATGGGGTCAAGGTAACATGGTCTTTACATTTGTCATGTTGTTTTATTGTAGTTTTGTAGATGGTCTCCTTGCTGTTTTGACACTAAGTTTCTTCTTGTAGTAAAATGAGTGAAACAAAGTATTTAATTAGCTTCATTATCAAAAACTAAGGGACGTGAGGAGAAGGGGAGGGGAGAGAATCAGAAACATGGTAGATGAATTCATACACGTATCAGGATAAGGATGCATACATGTGGTAAATGTATACAATATATACAAACATAACATGATACATACATCTTATGTTACGTACATACATACAATTAACAGTAGCTAAATTTGCCACTTCATAAGCCTTAGTATTATATGATATAGAAGGAGAGGGACAGGCTGCTCGGCATTGTGTATGGGTTTTTTGTTTATGTTTAGTTTTGATGAGTTAAGTTGAGTTATGGTTGGCTGACTTTTAGCAGGGCTCTCCAGTTTTGAAGACAGGCAAGAGTGACAGGCCACGCCCCGGGCCCGCCCCGCCCCTGCCGTATGCCTACATACCACCCCCCCCCCCCCATATTATTATTAGTGTTTTGTTGTTGGTAATAATAATTTCTTTTTTACCTGACATCTTTGAAAGACAGATGCAATGATTAATGCAATGATTAATGCATCCATGGCCAGGATATTCATAACATGCTATTATGCTTAATGAGCTCGCATTCACAACTGAAGAAGCCTCGGAATCTGAATAGAATGTTCACGCAAACACATTTACAAAAAATAATGCCCATAACATCATTGAATATTAAGGGCTGCCTAATATTCGTTCGAATTATAGGCTATATATATTTTTAATTGGCCTACTTGGATTTTTTTATAGCCTATTAATGAAGTTCGGAGTCAAATCTATAGTGAAGAAAATAATACGATGTGTGGCGGGAGTGCGTGACTAAAGACCGAAATGAGTGACTGTCACGCTCAATGCGTGACACTTGAGAGCAAGGATTGCAAGGGTGGCAGGATGTTACTGTCAGGATCCTGCTCTGTCTTTGTTTTGTGATTCCTTGTTCCCGAGAAGTGCTTTGCCCTGTTTGTTTTACTTTGTCTTGTGCTTCTTGTGTTTGTTTTGTCATGCCATGTGTTTTCTGTCTTTATCATCTCTCGACCCACCACCCGCAGCACCCGCTGCCGACCCAGCACCCGTAGCACCAGCTACTGACCCCACAGCACCAGCTGCTGACCCTGCACAACACGCAAAACCCTTGGAGAACCATAAATTAAAACGAGTCCATCGACACAACTGCGTGGCCAGCCGCAGCCGCAGTAGCAGAACCATATATCGGCCTTAAGTTAAACCCAAGATGTAGTAGACAGTTGGATTCTCCTCTAAACTTGCTGACACTTGACAAAATGGCTCAAAAAGTGAATTGGCTCACGTTAGTTAGCTAGCTAATGCCCAGTCCCTACTAAGCTTGGTGCCTCCTGCTTCTAACGTTTAAAATAACAATCGGTAGAAATATTAAACAAGTTAGTGACACACTGAATATGTTTTGTAGGGCTACGTGTTACAAGCTTGCCATCTACCACAAGCTTGCTTGTTAAAATTGACAAATCTCTCATGAACCAACACGTCAATAAATCCGCAAATAGTTGTAGTAGTGACAAACAAACTGAATATGCTCTGTCTGGCTACGTTATTGGTTATGGATGACAGATGTGGAAAAAGCCATGACTCCTGTATAAACACAAAAGCATGCAATGGCTGATCATCTTAAATACAATAGGCTATGGTAAGGATATATGCATCATCCTATTGCAAAAAGTGTGGAGCGATAAGACTATAATACTATAACAGAAACATTAACGTGAACGTGTCTTCAAACCACATGTGCACACATACTTTGTTTAATAGAACACACAAGAATACATCAACAGATTATTCTCATACCCACATCAAATGTATTGATTAATGAAAGTATTTTGAAGACAGAAAGAATGCACAATTATGTGATATGTGTGCCCCAATGTCCCAGCAGAGGTCATGCAGACTAATGTATTGTTATATAATGATAGACATGTCAATACATGTGTGTTCTTGTATAGGTTGTTCAACACAATTTTGTCATTATTTCCTGTGTGAGGTAAAATTATGAATTTGAGGAGGGCAAAGGGGGAGGTTTTAAGCCCAAATGATGTTGCAAAGAAAATTTGCGAAGTCCTGGAGGTACTGCTTGTTTGTGTTTGAACTGTATCCAAGTTCATGTCTGAGTTCGAACAGCTTCAAACAATCCATCTGGAATGTCAGCTGAAACTACCAGCACACAAAACTCAACCCCATAATTAAAAACAGCTGCAAAGAGACAATCCACTCTTTTAGGAGTCTAAGGAATTAAACTGCTCCAACTGCTTTCAGAGCAGTGGTGGCTCGTGGTTGTTAAAGTGGGGGAGGAAGCAAGGTGTGTGTGGCGGAGGTGGTGCGGGGCGGACTAACTGGTAAAGACCAATTTACAGAGGTGGGTGAGTGTTTAACCCATACCCATTTAATACCCACTAGTTTCAATATAAACCCAGATTAGTATACTGTTATCATAGTGAGTTATGGGGAACACCAGAGTAGGCCTACACATCAGCCTGTAGATATGCTCATTTCCCCTCTACCCCACTTTGGTGCCTGCTCCTATCCAGATATATTAAAGGCTCGCTCTTTCCAGACTGGTTGATAGTGTTTCTTCATTGCCTATGAAACGGCATATAACGTAGTTAAGGTGAGCTATCATGCTAAAATCGGCTAAAGTTTATTACATAAAAAACGTAAATGGCAACAGAAATGTCTTCATTCAGCCATTCAGTTGTTAAATGGGGTCAAGGTAACATGGTCTTTACATTTGTCATGTTGTTTTATTGTAGTTTTGTAGATGGTCTCCTTGCTGTTTTGACACTAAGTTTCTTCTTGTAGTAAAATGAGTGAAACAAAGTATTTAATTAGCTTCATTATCAAAAACTAAGGGACGTGAGGAGAAGGGGAGGGGAGAGAATCAGAAACATGGTAGATGAATTCATACACGTATCAGGATAAGGATGCATACATGTGGTAAATGTATACAATATATACAAACATAACATGATACATACATCTTATGTTACGTACATACATACAATTAACAGTAGCTAAATTTGCCACTTCATAAGCCTTAGTATTATATGATATAGAAGGAGAGGGACAGGCTGCTCGGCATTGTGTATGGGTTTTTTGTTTATGTTTAGTTTTGATGAGTTAAGTTGAGTTATGGTTGGCTGACTTTTAGCAGGGCTCTCCAGTTTTGAAGACAGGCAAGAGTGACATGCCACGCCCCTGGCCCGCCCGCCCCGCCCCTGCCGTATGCCTACATACCCCCCCCCCCCCCCCCCCATATTATTATTAGTGTTTTGTTGTTGGTAATAATAATTTCTTTTTTACCTGACATCTTTGAAAGACAGATGCAATGATTAATGCAATGATTAATGCATCCATGGCCAGGATATTCATAACATGCTATTATGCTTAATGAGCTCGCATTCACAACTGAAGAAGCCTCGGAATCTGAATAGAATGTTCACGCAAACACATTTACAAAAAATAATGCCCATAACATCATTGAATATTAAGGGCTGCCTAATATTCGTTCGAATTATAGGCTATATATATTTTTAATTGGCCTACTTGGATTTTTTTTATAGCCTATTAATGAAGTTCGGAGTCAAATCTATAGTGAAAAGGCAGGCTGTAGCCTAAAACTGTGTTGGCTACAAACACTCATTAAAAACTGATGCTAATTATCTGGGAAATATTCTCTAAATGCAGTCAAGTTGTCATTGCTTGTGTCAAACCATTGTGAATTTGTTGTAACATTAAAACAGGAGACGACTTACTCTTTGTAGAAGACTGATGCTCGGAGCTCCAGTGGTTTCCTCAGGTGAATGAAAACTTTCGGAAGATCAATCGCGCGCAATTCCAGGATGCTTTATTTTCATTGGTTGCTGGATTAAATCTTACCCAGATACAACAGATACAAAAGATACATTTTTTTCTGATTGGCTATTGTGTAGCCCATTTCTTTTTTTTGATTGGCTGATAAGTGGCACCTCACGGCAGAACTCCAGGGGATTCGGGGACACGTGCTTGATTCCTCCATGGTGAGGGCAGCGCGGCCAGGTCATGTTTGCGTGCTGCGGCACATTAAATAGCCTAGAGTTTTTTTTCAGCGTGAGAAATACGATGTGTGGCGGGAGTGCGTGACTAAAGACCGAAATGAGTGACTGTCACGCTCAATGCGTGACACTTGAGAGCAAGGATTGCAAGGGTGGCAGGATGTTACTGTCAGGATCCTGCTCTGTCTTTGTTTTGTGATTCCTTGTTCCCGAGAAGTGCTTTGCCCTGTTTGTTTTACTTTGTCTTGTGCTTCTTGTGTTTGTTTTGTCATGCCATGTGTTTTCTGTCTTTATCATCTCTCGACCCACCACCCGCAGCACCCGCTGCCGACCCAGCACCCGTAGCACCAGCTACTGACCCCACAGCACCAGCTGCTGACCCTGCACAACACGCAAAACCCTTGGAGAACCATAAATTAAAACGAGTCCATCGACACAACTGCGTGGCCAGCCGCAGCCGCAGTAGCAGAACCATATATCGGCCTTAAGTTAAACCCAAGATGTAGTAGACAGTTGGATTCTCCTCTAAACTTGCTGACACTTGACAAAATGGCTCAAAAAGTGAATTGGCTCACGTTAGTTAGCTAGCTAATGCCCATTCCCTACTAAGCTTGGTGCCTCCTGCTTCTAACGTTTAAAATAACAATCGGTAGAAATATTAAACAAGTTAGTGACACACTGAATATGTTTTGTAGGGCTACGTGTTACAAGCTTGCCATCTACCACAAGCTTGCTTGTTAAAATTGACAAATCTCTCATGAACCAACACGTCAATAAATCCGCAAATAGTTGTAGTAGTGACAAACAAACTGAATATGCTCTGTCTGGCTACGTTATTGGCTATGGATGACAGATGTGGAAAAAGCCATGACTCCTGTATAAACACAAAAGCATGCAATGGCTGATCATCTTAAATACAATAGGCTATGGTAAGGATATATGCATCATCCTATTGCAAAAAGTGTGGAGCGATAAGACTATAATACTATAACAGAAACATTAACGTGAACGTGTCTTCAAACCACATGTGCACACATACTTTGTTTAATAGAACACACAAGAATACATCAACAGATTATTCTCATACCCACATCAAATGTATTGATTAATGAAAGTATTTTGAAGACAGAAAGAATGCACAATTATGTGATATGTGTGCCCCAATGTCCCAGCAGAGGTCATGCAGACTAATGTAATGTTATATAATGATAGACATGTCAATATATGTGTGTTCTTGTATAGTTTGTTCAACACAATTTTGTCATTATTTCCTGTGTGAGGTAAAATTATGAATTTGAGGAGGGCAAAGGGGGAGGTTTTAAGCCCAAATGATGTTGCAAAGAAAATTTGCGAAGTCCTGGAGGTACTGCTTGTTTGTGTTTGAACTGTATCCAAGTTCATGTCTGAGTTCGAACAGCTTCAAACAATCCATCTGGAATGTCAGCTGAAACTACCAGCACACAAAACTCAACCCCATAATTAAAAACAGCTGCAAAGAGACAATCCACTCTTTTAGGAATCTAAGGAATTAAACTGCTCCAACTGCTTTCAGAGCAGTGGTGGCTCGTGGTTGTTAAAGTGGGGGAGGAAGCAAGGTGTGTGTGGCGGAGGTGGTGCGGGGCGGACTAACTGGTAAAGACCAATTTACAGAGGTGGGTGAGTGTTTAACCCATACCCATTTAATACCCACTAGTTTCAATATAAACCCAGATTAGTATACTGTTATCATAGTGAGTTATGGGGAACACCAGAGTAGGCCTACACATCAGCCTGTAGATATGCTCATTTCCCCTCTACCCCACTTTGGTGCCTGCTCCTATCCAGATATATTAAAGGCTCGCTCTTTCCAGACTGGTTGATAGTGTTTCTTCATTGCCTATGAAACGGCATATAACGTAGTTAAGGTGAGCTATCATGCTAAAATCGGCTAAAGTTTATTACATAAAAAACGTAAATGGCAACAGAAATGTCTTCATTCAGCCATTCAGTTGTTAAATGGGGTCAAGGTAACATGGTCTTTACATTTGTCATGTTGTTTTATTGTAGTTTTGTAGATGGTCTCCTTGCTGTTTTGACACTAAGTTTCTTCTTGTAGTAAAATGAGTGAAACAAAGTATTTAATTAGCTTCATTATCAAAAACTAAGGGACGTGAGGAGAAGGGGAGGGGAGAGAATCAGAAACATGGTAGATGAATTCATACACGTATCAGGATAAGGATGCATACATGTGGTAAATGTATACAATATATACAAACATAACATGATACATACATCTTATGTTACGTACATACATACAATTAACAGTAGCTAAATTTGCCACTTCATAAGCCTTAGTATTATATGATATAGAAGGAGAGGGACAGGCTGCTCGGCATTGTGTATGGGTTTTTTGTTTATGTTTAGTTTTGATGAGTTAAGTTGAGTTATGGTTGGCTGACTTTTAGCAGGGCTCTCCAGTTTTGAAGACAGGCAAGAGTGACATGCCACCCCCCCGGCCCCCCCCCCCCCCCCCTGCCGTATGCCTACATACCCCCCCCCCCCCCCCCCCCATATTATTATTAGTGTTTTGTTGTTGGTAATAATAATTTCTTTTTTACCTGACATCTTTGAAAGACAGATGCAATGATTAATGCAATGATTAATGCATCCATGGCCAGGATATTCATAACATGCTATTATGCTTAATGAGCTCGCATTCACAACTGAAGAAGCCTCGGAATCTGAATAGAATGTTCACGCAAACACATTTACAAAAAATAATGCCCATAACATCATTGAATATTAAGGGCTGCCTAATATTCGTTCGAATTATAGGCTATATATATTTTTAATTGGCCTACTTGGATTTTTTTTATAGCCTATTAATGAAGTTCGGAGTCAAATCTATAGTGAAAAGGCAGGCTGTAGCCTAAAACTGTGTTGGCTACAAACACTCATTAAAAACTGATGCTAATTATCTGGGAAATATTCTCTAAATGCAGTCAAGTTGTCATTGCTTGTGTCAAACCATTGTGAATTTGTTGTAACATTAAAACAGGAGACGACTTACTCTTTGTAGAAGACTGATGCTCGGAGCTCCAGTGGTTTCCTCAGGTGAATGAAAACTTTCGGAAGATCAATCGCGCGCAATTCCAGGATGCTTTATTTTCATTGGTTGCTGGATTAAATCTTACCCAGATACAACAGATACAAAAGATACATTTTTTTTCTGATTGGCTATTGTGTAGCCCATTTCTTTTTTTTGATTGGCTGATAAGTGGCACCTCACGGCAGAACTCCAGGGGATTCGGGGACACGTGCTTGATTCCTCCATGGTGAGGGCAGCGCGGCCAGGTCATGTTTGCGTGCTGCGGCACATTAAATAGCCTAGAGTTTTTTTTCAGCGTGAGAAATACGATGTGTGGCGGGAGTGCGTGACTAAAGACCGAAATGAGTGACTGTCACGCTCAATGCGTGACACTTGAGAGCAAGGATTGCAAGGGTGGCAGGATGTTACTGTCAGGATCCTGCTCTGTCTTTGTTTTGTGATTCCTTGTTCCCGAGAAGTGCTTTGCCCTGTTTGTTTTACTTTGTCTTGTGCTTCTTGTGTTTGTTTTGTCATGCCATGTGTTTTCTGTCTTTATCATCTCTCGACCCACCACCCGCAGCACCCGCTGCCGACCCAGCACCCGTAGCACCAGCTACTGACCCCACAGCACCAGCTGCTGACCCTGCACAACACGCAAAACCCTTGGAGAACCATAAATTAAAACGAGTCCATCGACACAACTGCGTGGCCAGCCGCAGCCGCAGTAGCAGAACCATATATCGGCCTTAAGTTAAACCCAAGATGTAGTAGACAGTTGGATTCTCCTCTAAACTTGCTGACACTTGACAAAATGGCTCAAAAAGTGAATTGGCTCACGTTAGTTAGCTAGCTAATGCCCATTCCCTACTAAGCTTGGTGCCTCCTGCTTCTAACGTTTAAAATAACAATCGGTAGAAATATTAAACAAGTTAGTGACACACTGAATATGTTTTGTAGGGCTACGTGTTACAAGCTTGCCATCTACCACAAGCTTGCTTGTTAAAATTGACAAATCTCTCATGAACCAACACGTCAATAAATCCGCAAATAGTTGTAGTAGTGACAAACAAACTGAATATGCTCTGTCTGGCTACGTTATTGGCTATGGATGACAGATGTGGAAAAAGCCATGACTCCTGTATAAACACAAAAGCATGCAATGGCTGATCATCTTAAATACAATAGGCTATGGTAAGGATATATGCATCATCCTATTGCAAAAAGTGTGGAGCGATAAGACTATAATACTATAACAGAAACATTAACGTGAACGTGTCTTCAAACCACATGTGCACACATACTTTGTTTAATAGAACACACAAGAATACATCAACAGATTATTCTCATACCCACATCAAATGTATTGATTAATGAAAGTATTTTGAAGACAGAAAGAATGCACAATTATGTGATATGTGTGCCCCAATGTCCCAGCAGAGGTCATGCAGACTAATGTAATGTTATATAATGATAGACATGTCAATATATGTGTGTTCTTGTATAGTTTGTTCAACACAATTTTGTCATTATTTCCTGTGTGAGGTAAAATTATGAATTTGAGGAGGGCAAAGGGGGAGGTTTTAAGCCCAAATGATGTTGCAAAGAAAATTTGCGAAGTCCTGGAGGTACTGCTTGTTTGTGTTTGAACTGTATCCAAGTTCATGTCTGAGTTCGAACAGCTTCAAACAATCCATCTGGAATGTCAGCTGAAACTACCAGCACACAAAACTCAACCCCATAATTAAAAACAGCTGCAAAGAGACAATCCACTCTTTTAGGAATCTAAGGAATTAAACTGCTCCAACTGCTTTCAGAGCAGTGGTGGCTCGTGGTTGTTAAAGTGGGGGAGGAAGCAAGGTGTGTGTGGCGGAGGTGGTGCGGGGCGGACTAACTGGTAAAGACCAATTTACAGAGGTGGGTGAGTGTTTAACCCATACCCATTTAATACCCACTAGTTTCAATATAAACCCAGATTAGTATACTGTTATCATAGTGAGTTATGGGGAACACCAGAGTAGGCCTACACATCAGCCTGTAGATATGCTCATTTCCCCTCTACCCCACTTTGGTGCCTGCTCCTATCCAGATATATTAAAGGCTCGCTCTTTCCAGACTGGTTGATAGTGTTTCTTCATTGCCTATGAAACGGCATATAACGTAGTTAAGGTGAGCTATCATGCTAAAATCGGCTAAAGTTTATTACATAAAAAACGTAAATGGCAACAGAAATGTCTTCATTCAGCCATTCAGTTGTTAAATGGGGTCAAGGTAACATGGTCTTTACATTTGTCATGGTGTTTCATTAGTCTTGTAGATTGTCTCCTTGCTGTTTTGGCACTAACTTTCTCCTTGTAGTCAAATGAGTGAAACAAAGTATTTAATTAGCTTTATTATCAAAAACTAAGGGAAGTGAGGAGAAGGGGAGGGGAGAGAATCAGAAACATGCTAGATTAATTCATACACGTATCAGGATAAGGATGCATACATGTGGTAAATGTATACAATACATCAGGGGCGGCTTGTCCATAAGGGCGATTGGGGCGACGCACTGCCTAAAAAAAAAAAAAAAAACTCCTGATGTATAAACGCAATATCCTTGTAAGTCGCGTAAATGACATGTAAATTTAAATATAATAATTATTTTTTCTGTCGGATTCTACCACTAGACCGTCTGATCTGCCTCTGTATGTCATTGTCGAATCAGGTAACAGTCGTTCAGTCAGCCTAAAGTCGTGCTTCAAATGGCCCTGCCCCTTCTGGGGCGATTTGGGGCGAAATGAAAATCGCCCCAGACCTCTCCCATTGACTCCCATGTTAAATCCATTTTTTTTCATAAAACAGAGCTCTCAATGCATTCTCTATGGCTTCCGGGAGGGCTCGCCCCTCCATGTCGTGTCATAAGTAGTGGACGTAAAAGCCTATACGAACGTCATACAGCTTCGACGGAGGCATATTCTGTCAAGATGGCTGCCCTGTTCAGTGCAATAACTCGATTCGCTCTTTGACAGAAACTCCTTTTTAGTCGGCGTACTAATGAAGATAAATTGACAACAAAACAATTAGGACTTCCTAGACCAAATGTGTCCATTCAACATGTTTCTACAAAGGGAGGGAAATCCTACATCCAAGAATTGGAACGAAAGAAAATCACGGTCGTGAAGTGGCTAACGCGGTCTGTATTTCATATACCACTGTCACTTTTCATAGGTTTCACAGTGTGTTTCACAGTTCGCTTCTTGCACTAACACTGAAAAAAAAATTATGTGATGACTTATTTTGCTTTTGTAAGCCAATACTTTCAAGATCAGTCAATAAATATTGTTGGTTTTGACTTATGTTACCCCTTCTTTATGATGTTACTGGACATATCATGTGTCCTGTTAAGCTATGTTACATCATACAACATTTGAGACACGTGGATAATGAAAAAGTGGGATATTTTAATGTGGAGCCACATCATGATTGCTTATGAAGGCTCCTGGATGCAACTTTCTTCCACAGCTTTCCACCTGTAACTTGCTACTCTAGCTATGTAGCAAGAGGGTTGTGTGCTGTTGTGTGCTGCCAATAGTGGACAAAAAGGTATTGCTGTATGAGTTAATCAGCTAACTTAATGTACCTACTGAATGGGTCGCCTTAATCATTATCAAAAAAATTGCCCCCCCTGAGAATTTTTTCACTGCAATACATACAAACACAACATGGTAAATACACTTAACAGTAGCTAATATTGCCACCTCATAAGCCTTAGTATTATATAGGAGGAGAGGGACAGGCTGCTCGGCATTGTGTATGTGTTTTTTGTTTATGTTTAGTCTTGATAAGTTAAGTTGAGTTATGGTTGGCTGACTTTTAGTTATACAAGGATTGCAAGGGTGGCAGGATGTAACTGTCAGGATCCTGCTCTGTCTTTGTTTTGTGAATCCTTGTTCCCGAGAAGTGCTTTGCCCTGTTTGTTTTACTTCGTCTTGTGCTTCTTGTGTTTGTTTTGTCATGCCATGTGTTTTCTGTCTTTATCATCTCTCGACCCACCACCCGCAGCACCCGCTGCCGACCCAGCACCCGTAGCACCAGCTACTGACCCCACAGCACCAGCTGGTGACCCTGCACAACACGCAAAACCCTTGGAGAACCATAAATTAAAACGAGTTATACAATCAAATAAAATCAAACTTTATTTGTACGCCACATTTCATACACGGAGGCAGGGATGGATTAACGAACGGATTAACGAACCGGGCCCAGGCCCAGGGGCCCATGAGCTCAGGGGGCCCCTAAGCCAGAGCCTCTGCGTGAAGTCGCTGTTATGTATCTCTTATTTGTGGTTGAAAAAGGTGTATTTTACAAACACTTGTAAAAACACACAGATAAATAAACAGGCAATGACCTACTAACCACACTGGCACCGTAAAGCAGGGGTTCTCAAACTTTATGGGGCCAGGGACCCCTCAAAGGGCAGAAACATTTCCGAGGACTCATAATCGCATCCCAAATTAAACCATATAGGCTTGTAGCTATTTGTAATTGTATATGCTTTTGGACTCTTTTACTCTAAAATCATATAGTAGTAATATCACAAGAGTTTTAGATAGTCATTGCATTACATTTGACATTACTTGACAGTATGTAGAATAGATTTTTAAATTATCTTTTTGTAAAATGTGCTGAGAAGCTAAATAATGTTAATAATAAAACATTTGATCAAAGCAGATTGTAGGGTTTTCCGATAAAACTCAGATTGTAGGGTTTTCCAATGGAGATGTTTCTGAAGATTTATTTTTAACAAAGACATTGACAAACACGAAATAACAACCTAATGTTATCTAAAACTTGTATCCCTGACTGACATTCCGTACAAATCTCTGTACAAAAAATATGATTAACTTTTTTCAGTGGTGGTGTGTGTGTGTGTGTGATCAATGAGAAGGGTGTGCCTTTCACTCAGCACATAGTTTGTCCTATCTCGGTGCGATGGACTTTCACTTTCACTACAGTCACTGGCAGGTTGTTTGCGTTGAGATATTCAGTGAGTTGAGGGAACATGTCTGTCACTCCATCTAACAGTCGACGTGTCCATAGTTCAGCCTTTTTCGTGAACGTAGTGATTTTGTCACTAACTTCGAGGATGGATGGGTAGCGTCATTGGACAGAGAGGTTGAGGCTATTGAGAACTCTGAATACGTCCACCAGATATGCCTGTCGGCAGGGAAAACGTATTTCCTAAAGAATCTGTATTGAAACCGGAAGTCGTCACTTTACTCCGTTTCATTAGGACCTTTACTTTTTATTTGAGAAGTTCTGTTGATCGCCTGACATTCAAACGATCGGTTTTCTTTAAATTATTATTATTTTTGTGAAGTTATACAGCTTATGTGAATAAAGCTATCTACACGACTTTATATATGTTTTATATGTCTACATTGACTCGGTTAGTTCTGGTACACGAATGTTGTAGGTCTTAACTGAAGCTCTCCATTGTTAGGTTGCTGCTAACGCTTAGACCAACAATCCATTGGAACACATAGTAGCTAGCTAGCCTCGCTGCTAATAAGTATAACGTTAGCATGCTGATATGAATTGACCCATTATAGTCAGGTGGCTTAATGCTCAATTGACTTGTTAATCGAACTTTTACGAAGTCATACAACTAAACACACAAGTGACTTGTTAACCGAACTTTTACGAAGCTATATGACCAAACACAAAGCTAGCACTGTTAATTCCGGTATAGCTGGCTAGGGCAATTAGCTCGCCTAAGATACTGTAATTTAAGCTAACCAATTACCTAATTTCCCCCAAAACCCATCGATTGTGTGTGTTTGTGATGTGTAACATATATCATTTATCAGTCATTCAAGTTATTTACGTTTATTTACCGCTTGCGATTGTACCGAAACGAGTGTAATTCAATTGCTAGCTAGCTAGCTAGGTAAATTAGCTCACATAAGATACTGCTTGAGCTAACCAGCCCAATCACTCAATAGCGAGCTAGGTGAATTAGCCTGCCTAAGATACTGTAATTCAAGCTAACCAATTACCTCATTCCCCCCAAAACCCATCGATTACGTGTGTTTGTGATGCGTAACATATATCCTTAATCAGTCATTCAAGTTATTAACGTTTATTTACCGCTAGCGATTACAAGTGCAATTCAATCGCTATTAATGTTAACGTAGGGTGACCAGATTTCCCAGACCTAAAACCGGGACACTTTGCGCGCGACCGTAATGCTCGTGCACGCACACGCTTTTTATCCTGAACATGTGCCCAGCCCAGGTCAGACATAGACATCGATTTTGCCAACAGCACACGTAGGCCTACTGTTCACAACATAATGGGGTATCTCAGTTATTATTCATGCATTTTCTATGTAGCCTACATATCTAAGAAAAAATATTAAAAGACATTGAGTGAGTTTTGTGTGGGACCAACTTTATTTTTCAGAATTAAAGCATTCTTTTGGAAAATGTACCCACTGAACTTGTGAAAAAGTTTGTGAAAAGGTATTTTTCATTGCATGGCAATAAACAAACTATTTTGAACTGCTGCCACAGGCTTGAACTAAAGTTATGGTGACACTTTACAGTAAGGGTACATGAATTATGAATTATTATTGTGCTTTACTTCATTCCTTTATATCTTATGAATCATCAGGATTTGACATGAGTTCATAGCCTCTCATTCATGACCTCATGCATGAACACCACATCAACTAAAGCATTAGGTGGGTACATTATTAGGCACAAGTTGTGTTCAAATCAGAATTTGCGCAGTGATGACCACATTGTTTTGCATAAAAATAAATAATCATGATCATACTTATTAAATCACAATTCATAATGATGTGCCGTACCTAATGCTTTAGTTGTGTTGTTCATTTATGAGGTCACGAATGACAAATGAACACGTCAATTCCTGATGATTCATGGGATATTAAGGAATGCAGTAATACATAAATCATTAATGACATAATGCATAATATTACATATACTACATCAATGAATTCATGCGTGAATTCATGATAATTGTATCCTGTACCCTTAGCGTGAAGTGTTACCAGTGTTATTCCAACAACACACACACCCTATTGGAAACATTCATTCCGTATATTTGTTAGAGGAGTGAATTTGCTGAAGTATCATTTTATTGGCTAACGTCCCCTCCTCAGCAGCCCGCTTGAGCTCACCACTTCCAGCGCTAACATTGCTAAAATAGGTGGCTATGCTGCTAGCCCCTGCCTCTACCCACCTGGGGTTATGTTTGGCTGTTTTCACATGATCTTTCACATCTGCGCTACCACCATGGCTTACAGAAAATGAGGTTTTGCAGTGTGTGCAGAACGCTGCATAATCATCGCCCTGGACTAGCTATGGATATAGCCTGACCATTAAAACTAGACAGATAGAAGAGGCTTTTGCAACAATGTTTACAAATATACATTGTAACGCTGGCTGCACAGATTATGCAGACACAGACCACTACGATTGACTGACACACACACACACATTGTTCAAATCAACTGCTGGACGCTTTATTAGTCCTTCTACATGGGTTTAGTTAATGATCGGGCTCTAATAAGTAGGGATGGGTATTGTTTGGGTTTTTTCCAATACCGGTGCTAAACCCGATACTTTTAAAACGATACCGGTGCCTGAACTGATACTTTTTTTTTTTTTTTAAGCACAAAGCGACGATTGACGACATTAAAGAAAGGCTTTTTTTATTCCCAAGGCAATTTTTTTTCTTCAAATTGAACAATATATTAACTGTTTAAAGTATATTATAAATAAAAAACATACAAAACACTTGGCTTCAAACTACAGCTTCAAACTTTTTAACTTCAAACTATGAACATTATATTAACTGTAAACAACAGTTTATAGTATACTTAAATAAATATAAATAAATACAAAAAACAGCTTCAAACTTCTTTTGCAAAAATAAGAGCATATTTGCCTTTGGAGTCAAAAATGTATTATTTTGTTTGCATTTATTTCATGAAATTTCACCATTTTATGAGTTGTTTACCTATCTTTTCTATCTTGTTTATAGTTAATCTTGTTACTTGAACACACTGAGTACGAGAAAATGTGTACTGCCCCTTTAAGAGACTACCGTAGGTTAGCTGTCATCTCCGTTTATTTTTCAGTCTTCGGTTGCTGATCTGCCTTTGACTCTTGCCTTCTCTCCCCTCTTTTCACGCAATTGTTTTTTTGCATTTGCTGCACGTCGCGATGTTTGAATCTTTTTGTGCGAAATACAGCCACACTTTTGACCGTTTACCTTTCGGTATTTTCTCTGTTAAAAGGTTGATGGCTAGTTCTGTTTGTGCTTGCTCTGTGAAATGCTGCCTGCTCTTTACCGTCATAAGACTGTTGCTATGAAAACACCAATGAGCGTGAGCGACACAGGACAAAGTTTACATTGGGAGCTGGGGCAGTTTTACATGTGCCCCACGGAATCTGCCTAGCGACCGTGTTCAATAGGCGCAGGCACCGAATAAATTGTCTGTATTTCTCTCTATTCTTATCACGAGTCCACCGTAATCATTTTCTACAATAATGATATGCTATGGTGTACTAATAACACTCATATAATTATGAGTGCTTTGTTCTCCGCATCACCGACACTACAAAAATGTACCACTCGTAAAAAAGCGCAAGACAGTCAATGTGGTGTTTGCAATAAATGACTCGAGAAGGTCTTGTAAATTAATGATTCCTTGTCGGCTGAATCGGTAGCGCTCATACAAGAATAATGGATCTTGGCGATCGCAAAGAACTCTCTCCCTCCGCTAATCTAACTCTAATATCAGTCCTTGGTCAATGGGATCCCTCCTTTTTCCGGGGGTGTGGCAACCTTATCCAGCTACACTTAAGTTAGCCTGCCCTGGAGCAGGTTAGTGCTAATCGATATGTAACTATGGTGATTTATCAAAAGTTGCTTCCACGAACCAAAAAGAGGGGCGTTTTTTATCTTAGCCTGAAAATTAGCTCGCTAAACCGTTTAGCGAGCTACGACGAATACCCCCCAGCACAGTAGGTCTGTGGGCGTGGAAGTCGTTGGTTTGTTTATTTACCCGGTCTTGTTGTCACTAAATGATGGCAACCTTTTGTACCCAGATATCTGCTGCATTCTGTATTCTCTGTAGTTGACTAATGGCTTTTTTTGGTAGACCAGACAAAAGCGAGTTACAGTAGTCTAGCCTGCTCGTGATAAACGCGTGCAACAGTCTTTCGGTGTCAGCCTGAGCAAGAAATGGTTGCACCTTAGCAATGTTTCTTAAGTGATAAAAAGATGTTTTAATTATATTTTTGATATGGGTTTCAAAATTGAGATCTGAGTCAAATATGACACCTAGGTTTCTGGCTTGGTGCTTGGTGTTAAGTGCTTGTGTGTTTTTAAATGTGCAGATAGTTTATCTCTTTGGTTTTTTTCACCAATGACTAATACCTCTGTTTTATCTTGGTTGAGCTGGAGAAAGTTTTGTGACATCCATACATTTATGGGCCATTCTACCGAATTGGTGCAAAGTGTGGTCCCACAACAATACAAACTATTTACAAAACAATTAAGTATTCACACATAGATATTTACTAAGAATATGTTATGGTCTATTTAAACCCAAGACATTAATTGAGATAGGGATAAGCTAAATATATACAAAATCATCATTTATAGGGTACTTTCTATTGGGAAGTAGCTGTCCCTAACTCTGGCATCTAAATTTCAATGTCTGTAAATAACACTTTTTAGATTTTTTAGATTTTTTTCAATGATGTAATTTCAAAGATCTTTACGATTAAGTTTAAACAGAACTTGGAAGATTTAGATTTATTGTGGGTTTAATTTAAAAAAAAAAAAAAAAAACTATACTCAAAAAATCATGTCCATAGTTTTCATGTCACTACCGAAACACAGGAGTCCATTGGCTGAGCCTGTTTTTTAGCCACACCCCTGCATTTATAACCAGGCAGTGATACTGCATCCCTATCCCTAATGGCTGAATGATAAGTAGCTAGATCCCATACTTTTGATATAAATGTGTTCCAAAGTCTGAAAATCAGTGTGTAACCTTAAGAATTGTCACTACCGAACACATATTTTCTTCAATTAAGTAAACTTTTTGGTGTTTTTTGCAAAGTATTATGTTTGCTTGTGTGTACACCTCTTCAAAGATGTGTTTGCTAGCCATGTGCTTGCTAGAATTATTTATTTATGCTCAAAGTTAGCTAGAATTGTCACTACCGAAACAGTTACTACCAAAACATATGGTAAAGTTTCGGTAGTGACATGATCGTTTCGGAAGTGACAAAATGGAATGGTAAGTAGTTCTATCCCATCATTTTGAAATAAATGTGTTATGTGGACTAAATGGTAAACATGTAGATAATGCTGATTTCTGTCTGAAATTGTTCAGGAGAGAAAGAATCATAAGACACCAAAATGCCAAAAGGAAAAAGTGGAGCAGAGAGGCTGAGAGAATACCGACAAAGAGTGAGGGATGACCCAGTAAAACACCAAGAATATTTAAGGAAGGAAAGAGAAAGAAATAAGAAACGAAAGGAAGAAGGAAAGTTGAAATGTATCAGTGATTTATCCAACAGGGAGCAAAAGAAGGTCAGAAAATCATGGAGGAAAAGACAGCAAAAGCACAAAACATTTGTGTTTTTAATATTCTCAACCTAAAGCATGGTATGAGTTAAGATTAAGCAATAAGGTTGAGGAAATATGATACAACCTTGCAAACAAAATACTGTGGTCACTACCGAAACAGTGCAGTCACTACCAAAACACTGGATGTTTTGTAAAAAATAAAGTATATTGAGTTATCAACTAAAATGTTATGATACTGATTGGTTTAATGTATGTTCAATCTCATCAATCATCAACTCTGGAATCAATATGATCAGTATTTTGCATTTTACAAAGAAATATTCCCCTTAGATTTGCTAGGTAACGGGGACGCTGGCGAGTTTAACGCCGCTCTGTCTGGCATAGTTTTTGTTTGATTTTCTACTATAATCTTAATTTAATATAAATTTTAGTTCTTCTTTTGTATCTATTAGTGTAGTTAAGCTTAATCGCTGTACTTAGCCATTGTTTTACAGTACTTGTTTTCTCCGTTTAAATACTTTAGTTTATAAGGCTTTTGTTAGTTCGGCTACCTAACATCATTCCGCCGACCTGTTTATACTTGAATTTTGAATCGAGGAGGGGACGCTGGTGTTTGTTTTGTTTTTTACCGTTTCTCCTTCTGACGGCTCTACCTGCTGATACCAGCTGGGCCAGCTGTCGGCAACGTCAACGACACTTTCGATGTAGGTAATGTTGGAGGCTTTACTGCTGTTGAAACTGACCCATATTTACATCTGTTGATCTGTGTATCTCTTCTGCTGGTTTTTTCACCCGTTGCTACCGAGGGACATCTTCCGGAGAGCCTCCCTGTCGTCCCATTTGTGCTGGTCAGCGACGCTGGGCTGCCAGGTGTAAACGGCGCTGGACTGGTGTTTCTCCTCTGGCTGGCATGGCGCTGAGATACTCCACGGAGGAACTGCTGAAACTCAACCAACCCACCATTCCTGGTTGCATTGACATTATCAAAAGCCTTGGACTTCTACGTCGCCCTCGCTATAAACACAGAGGCTGCCGTCGAACACATCGTAGAAATCACAGACCATCTGAACTGCCATGGAGTATGGAGAGGAGTCCTGATCCTGGGGAGGCGGTGACTGTCGGCACTGGAGGCCCCGATCTGGTGGGGTGGTCCCGGAGAGGTGACGGATGTCAACGCACCAAGAGATCCAGGGAGCGAAAATGGACTGAGAACTGAAGCAGCTCAACTTTCGCTGCTCAATGCTATTCCCGAAATGTCTTTCACCCCTGCCCCCTGCTGTCCCATTCCCGTACTGACAACAAATAGGAAGAATCGATTACATCGAGCCTATGGGGTAAATCAGTCAAATCTTGTATCTGTATCTAGACAACCTCAGAATGTACCACCGGCTAGTTCCACACGTACAGTTAAACTAGGTCTACTGAATATCAGATCTCTCTTGAACAAGTCTTTTCGTCTTTTCGACTTCAATGATCTTATCTGTTCACATAATCTTGATTTTTTGCTTTTAACTGAGACATGGTTGGACCAAGCCAACAATGCTCCTACCCTTATTGAATCAGCCCCTCCTAATTTTAATTTTATGAGTGCTACCCGGACAAATAAAAAAGGAGGTGGAATAGCCACAATATTCAAAGCATCTTTCCAGTGCAAACAGTCATCCTTTGGAGACTTTGCATCTTTTGAATATTTAAGTGCGATCACTAAGTGGTGTCCACATATTCTGTTACTCAGGCACGTGCACAGACATTTTGGGGGGCAGGTGCTCAAACCAAAAAAAAGGGCACCCATCGCCAAAATTATTGATTAAATTAAAAATAATAATAATAAATAAAAAACACAGTAGGATATTTTCAACTTATATATTTATTTGTGTTAACAAACTAGCTCAAATTATCAAATTGAATAAATACATGAACAACAGGCAAAAACAAGGCCATATTGTATAACCAAATAATATGTTAAATAATCAAAAACTCTGCTCTGGATAAATTAAAGGATCTTCACAGGAGCATCCTCCTTGGTGCCATGTCTTGGAAGATTTGTATTACTTCACTGTGATTTATTTCAATGTCTTGCTCAATGGCAAGCAGGAGAAGGTCGGAGAGTCTTTCTTCCCCACAGAGACTCCTGAGCCTGTTCTTTATTATCTTCAGTTTGGAAAAGGATCTTTCTACTGAAGCTGTTGTCACTGGCAGTGTTGCATAGATCCTTACCATCTTCACAAATGTTGGAAAGATGACCTGGCCAGTGTTTTCCTCCACAATGGCAAGGATTTCTTGCAGGTTCTTCGAGGGAAAGCTGGAGTGGAACACCTTTACCTCTGTCATCAACTGGTTCTCATTTTCCTCATAGAAGTCGCAAAGAACATGGACAGCTTCCTCTGCTTCTGGGTTTGGGGTGCTTGTCCAGTTGGCACACACTGTTAGAGAGTGGAAGGACCGTATGATTGTGCCAGTTGGACTTCCAGTGATGCTCCCATGGAATCTCCTGTTGAGCTCCGCAGTCAAGGTATCAATAAATGTGTAGTACACATTCGACCTGTAGTATGACTCCACAGAGTCAATCTCAACTCTCACTTGCGATGCAGTTGTGCTCTGCTGGAAACGCACTGGCACTTTCCGTTTCCTCTCCTGACCAGGCACAACAGTAGGTAAAGGAATGTTGAGAGCCTCTGCCTTCTCTGATGCCCCTTGAAATATCTCGGCAAACTTCTCCTCAGACCTCAATGCTTGTACTGTGTGAATTACACCATCAATTAGCTTGTAGGCTGTGGAGTGGTCCAGGCTTTCTTCTTGCAGAGCGTTTGATGCAAGAGCAGTGACTTCAAATGCTGGGGTGGTGATTTCCATGCAGAGGATGAATGCGAAGTTAATCGCATTTTTGTACATTTTTGCATCTCCTAGGGCCAGGTCAGGTGGATTTCTTTCACAGATCTCATTGAGGAGCATCATTATAGCTTCCAGATTTTTCTGAAGGGCCTTCAGTGCTTGTTCCCTACAAGCCCAACGGGTATCTGACAGCCTCTTGAGCTCCACAATGTGTCCCTCTGGATGCAGTGACTGCTGCAATCTAACTAAAGCAGCATGGCGCTTTGAGGATCCACTGCAAAAGGCATACAGTTTCTCCACGAGGTTGAAGAAGGTCACAAAGTGCTTGTTTGACTTTGAGGCTTCCACAAGGACCAAGTTCAGGCAGTGTGCTTTGCAGTGCACATAGAGGGCCTTCTCATTGAGTGTGCGTATTCTGGCTTGAAGACCTTTGTACATGCCACTCATGTTGGCTGCTCCATCGTAGCCCTGGCCATACATGTTTTTCAGCTCCAGACCATTCTTCTGTAGAAGGGAGACTACAGTATTCTCCAACTCCTGGCCTGTTGTCGTATCAATGTTGCAAACTTCGATAAATCTCTCCTTTATTTGCTTTTGATGTAGATATCGCACTACAAATGACACCTGTTCTTTGTGGGAAACATCGGTGGTTTCATCCAAAAGAATAGAGTACATTTCAGCTTCTTGGATTTCTCTTTGGATCTCCCTCCTGATGTAAGTACCCAGTGCTGTGATCAGGTCATTTTGGCTTCTGTTTGACAGCAGTGACACCTGAGGCCTTTTCTTGGTGACTTTCACTCTTGCCATATTTTCTGTATGCATCTTCAGCACACTGTCATAGCGGGAAAATAGGTTCACAAGTTCCAGAAAGTTACCGCGGTTGTTACTCGGGTTACTCTCATTATCACCTCGGAATGCTAGTCCCTGCCTTGCGAGATACACTGTGAGATCTATTAATCTGGTCAGTATCTCTCTGTTTGTCTGCCTCTCTCGCTCTCTGGCTTCCACTCCCTTTACATCTGATACATCAAATGAAGTCTGGAGTGCCTTTTTTTGTAATTGGTCCACCTCACCATGCTTGTCATGTGGACCTCTTTGACAGAGTGCTGCTTGATTTTTTCAAGAGCAGTATTCCACTTTCTGATCCCATTTCTCCACTCCTTTCTGCTTTGATATCTATCTTCAGGTAGAAAAAGCCGACAACTGAAACAGTGCATTGAATCAGAACTTGGGGAATACTCCAGCCACACATTTCCAGAAAACCAATGCTTTTGGAATGACCGCCCTTCAGCATTTTTTGGGGAAAAAAATCATGTCTGGTTGACAGGGCCCTACACTGCAGCACATAGCAATGTAGCTCTCATTGCACCTGATGTGAAATGTTTCAACATGGGACGGATCTGTAGGATATGGCATGGTGGCTATTTTTGAAACTGCATCCTCACTTTCATCAACAGCTCTTTCCTCCACATGCCCTTGCTGTGATGTAAAGGGAGCTGCTGTCACTTCACCCTCTTCTTGACTCATCTCCCTCCCTGATTCTCCCTCATTTGCTTTGCTAGTTGATGGCCTGATCCAAGATAAAAGAGAGCTGCTACCCTGAGCTGCTTGCTGCAGTTCCCTGTCCTTCTGCTTTTGAATTCTGTCTTTTCTTGGCATTATGCTGCAAATTTTGTAAATTAGATAAATCAATGTTGTGCATAATAATCAAGAGTGACTTACATAATCTCTATAAAGCTGACAACACAGTACACACACATTTTTTCTGACAGTTGAAACATAAGCAGCATTACACTAATTATGCTGTCCTCAACCTGCGTTTCCTCTTGGCAGGATTAGACAGCTAGCTTACATTTCCCTTATTTTACTCTTTTCACCCTCTGCAATTATTCATACAAGATTGATCGTTGTAAAACAGGCAAAACAAAGATACATAAATACCACGTAAAAAGGATAGCATGACACCAAGAGCTAGCATAGTTTAGCTGCTATTTTCTAGCTGTGAATTCTCGTGACATTTATAAACATAAATTCAACATACTTTCGAAATTGTCTAAACAGCATTTATACAACACAAAATATGCACTTACAGACAAATAATGTCCTAAGCTCGCGCGTGGAAGAAGGCTCTTCGAGGAGGAATTCTGCTTAAATCAAACCCAGCGTTTTCTCTCGTGGTACATCAACTCAATAAAATGAACCAAGGCTGCGCGTCTTCCCTCGTGTGGACTGTCCACTAGGTGGCAGGATAACTCTATCGCTACTAAAAATCTATAGCTACTAAAGCTACTAAATTTAGGTCAGCATTTCTTAGAGAAGGAAGAACACTAATAATATACCATGATTAACCTCACCAGACTGTCATGTAGCTCAACTTAAGACCTACCTTTCATTTCAATAATTTTAAATAAATCAAAACTGGTGAACTTGTCTAATTTGTAGAACAGTAAAACTGCCTTTAAATTCTCTGCCTGTCTGTCTGTCTGCCTGCCTGTATCTATTTCCCTCTCTCTCTTCATTAAACATGCAAAACGTCAGTAAACAGCTGGACAAGGCTTTGAAATCAAGTTTTTAGTTTGTTTATTTTTTTAGGAAACGTCGGACCAGTTGCGACGTAATGTTTTCAGCGGCGCTAATTTTGTGTTTAATTTATCACCAAACAACGTCGGGGGATTGCACAAACACCGTCATTACCTGTTTGTCTGATGCTGCAGGTCAGAGAAGAAGTAGGCTGCAGCCGTTTGGCCGGGCGCTCAGCACTGCATGAGCACTAAGTGAAGGAGGAGGAGGGAGGGGCGCGGCAGGGGCTTGTGAGCACCGCGGAGCATGTCGGGGCGAAATATAAATGCCCCGTCAGATATCAAAGAAGAACTCAAATAAATGCCCCGTCAGATATCAAAACACATTTGGGGGAATTGATGACAGAGAGAGTAATTTTTATTCTTAAATATTGATGAATGAAGAAAAAATAGGGCTCCAGCAGAAAGGGCTTTTCTCATCTAGGGCAAAAGGGCAGGTGCTTGAGCACCACGAGGGGTCTATCTGTGCACGTGCCTGCTGTTACTGATCATTTACAGGCCCCCGAAACACTCGGCTACAGTTTTTCTAGAAGAACTAGGTGAATTGTTGTCAGCCATTTGTTTAGATTTTGACTGTCTCATTATATCAGGGGATTTCAATTTGCATGTAGATAATTCTGATAACAACTATGCCAATGAACTACTCACACTAATTGACACTTTCAACTTAACACAACATGTACAGGGGCCAACACACTATCATGGCCATACACTTGACCTTGTCATTACAAAGGGTCTTAACATCACTATAGTTGTCAAGGATTTGGAATTATCTGATCATTTCTGCATCTTCTTTGATGTATTTATGTCCCCACAAATTCAGAACAGTTGTGTGATGGTAGGAAAGAGAATTATAAATGATCACACTGGTGTTCTCTTTGAACAGGCACTTTCAAAAACCTTGAGTCAACCATCAGACTCAGTAGACGATTTAATGGATCATTTTAACTCAAAAATGGTTAACATTATGGATAATATTGCTCCATTTAAACTCAAAAGAGTCACTGAAAAGCGGAAAGCACCATGGAAACAAAATCCAACGATCAAACTCCTAAAGAGAGTGTAGGAAGACTGAAAGAAAATGGCGTAAATCCAAACTTCTCATCCATTATCAAATACACAAAGAGATGCTACGCAAATATAACTTTGAAACATGCAAAGCAAGACAGTCTTTCTTCTCTAACATCATCAGCAAGAATATGAACAATGCTAGAGTTCTTTTTTCAACAGTTGAAAAGTTAACTAATCCCCCTTCACAATTAGGACCCGAGCTTGTCTCCACAAATAAGTCCAATGAGTTTGCATCTTTTTTCAAATGTAAAATTGATAAAAATCAGACTGAACATATTATCTCAAACGCAAATCACTCAAAACCTCGAACCACCAGTGACAAAAAGAGGAGCACATAACTTGATGTCTGAATTTAGCTTGATTGACTTTGAAATTCTTGAAAAAACTGTACAAAACCTCAACTCTTCCACATGTGAATTGGATATTCTACCTACCAGCTTTTTTAAATCTGTCATTCACCTCATAACGACAAATCTGCTTGAAATCATAAATACATCATTACAGTCTGGCACATTTCCTAACTCCCTGAAAACAGCTGTTGTAAAACCCCTACTGAAAAAGAATAACCTGGATGCCTCCACATTAAACAACTACAGGCTCATATCCAATTTACCATTCATAGGCAAAATTATTGAAAAAATTGTCTTTAATCAGCTAACCACATTTTTGACACTGAATAACTGCCTTGATGACTTTCAGTCAGGTTTTCGTGCTAATCACAGCACTGAAACAGCTCTTGTTAAAGTTATAAATGACATATGCCTAAATACAGATGCAGGTAAAGCATCAGTCCTAGTATTGCTGGACCTTAGTGCAGCCTTTGACACTGTTGATCACAACATATTACTTCACCGACTAGAACACTGGGTTGGCGTCTCAGGTGTTGTTATCAAGTGGTTGAAATCATACTTACAAGACAGGAGCTTTTTTGTTGCAGTTGGCAACTGCACCTCAACACCTACGTCCCTGACCTGTGGAGTCCCCCAGGGCTCAATTTTGGGTCCACTTCTATTCAACCTTTATATTAAAGAATAATTTGATCTCCTATCATAACTATGCTGATGACACCCAAATTTACTTAGCTTTTACACCTAATGACTATGGTCCCCTTGAATCTCTTTGTGATTGTATTGAGCAAATGAACCACTGGATGTCTCAGAACTTTCTCCAGCTAAACAAAGACAAAACTGAAGTAATAGTTTTTGGTAAAAAGGAGGAAAGATGTAAGATTGCCACCATTCTTAACAAAAAAGGACTTAAAGCAAATAGGCTGCAATGTGAACACTGTTTTCGTTTCAACCCGCTCCACAGTCGCGCATCTACACAATCTTTAGCTCATAAAAAAGAACGAGTCGTGCTTATCTACCAAAAAAAAGTTCGTCGCTGACTTTCCAGTCAATTTTTGGTGCGTCTATGTTTTATGCCGAACTAGTTTCTTCAGAGCGCACAAGGATCTTGGTCGCGAGTGCTGGCACTTTTCGACACGTGATCGTTCTACACCAATGAGGTAGCTGCTTTTTGTCAACAGAATGGCAAGATGGCGGCTCCCGTGGTTAGATTCAACGTTACCGATCAAGAGGAAAACACCCGAACATCCTCAAAAGTGGGCTAAATGGATTCTAAATAGTGCTGTATACATAGCCGCGTCCCATAAGAACAATGAGGCAAATATACGATAATGTTATGCTTATGTTAAGTCATTTAGATCAAGTTTGACATACCTGGGAATACACCTTACTGACGATCTAACATGGACTGTGAACATCCAGCACACACTGAAGAAATCAAGGCAAAGACTGTACTTCCTACGTCAGCTGAGGAAGTTCAGAGCATCAGCACCCATCAGCTGTGTGTCCTGACAGCATCATCACTTGGTATGGGAACTGTACAGCCTGTGACTGCAGTGCCGCATCATCAGAGCACCTCTCCCTATTCTGCAGGAGACCTACAAGAGAAGACTACGTACCAGGGCCCAAAGTATTGTAAAGGACTCCTAACATCCTGACCATGGACTTTTCAAAACACTGAGGTCAAACGTCTCTGCTGCTACAAGACCAGAACAGAGAGACTGAGGAGGAGCTTCTTTCCTCAAGCATTCCGTATCCTGAACACACACAATGACTACATGCTTTACGTTAGTATTTCTATGTATGTGACAAATAAACCTCCTTCCTTGTATCAATAAAAGGCAGTAATTGTACTTATACCAATGACCATTTGTTCGTTTGTTCATTCATTCATTCTTCCACAAATGAAAACAACACTGATGAACCATAAAAACAATCTTTATGAAAAATATGAAATATGATATATAAAACTGTACAAAACTAAATAAGAAATAACAGATTAAGGACACTCAGTCCTCACTGTCAGTGTCAGGAGAGTTATCTTCCAGTTCCTCAGTTTCTTTTGTGTTGGCACAATTACAGCAACAACATAAGTCTGTGTAACACAGTCCTGCAGAAAAACAGGAACATCTTCCTGTCTCACAGGCACCTTTGCAGCTGCAGTGTATCACATGCAAAACACTGTCAGGGGCCGGATTTCTGGTCATCCAGGTGCAAGGTCCCATCCTCTATTTGCCAACCACATTCAGCAGGTGATGGAGCACTTACATTTTGTTTGCTGATGACACCTTGGTAATGTCAATGATACGTGTCCTGTTGCCAGTCCCTGTGAAAACATATAAACTGCATGGCAAATCTGTCTGCACACTTACAG
Source organism: Clupea harengus (assembly GCF_900700415.2). Taxonomy (NCBI): domain Eukaryota; kingdom Metazoa; phylum Chordata; class Actinopteri; order Clupeiformes; family Clupeidae; genus Clupea; species Clupea harengus. The sequence continues at coordinate 30,307 of NW_024879801.1, read as the reverse complement.
CAATGACTGCCACATCAGTGTCAGAGCTCTTGATAATGACAGCTTTATGCTCCCGTGCAGCATGTTGTGCATGTAAAAACAACAGGTCTTCAACAACACGAACAGACTGTACACCCTCCTTAACAGTCACACAGTGACATTGATTTGTATGTGCGATGTACAAGCAGAGGTTTTTGCCCACTATTGTAAGGTCTGCATTTTTCCATGCAACATACAGGAATTCAGCAAGTGCTTCCTTATTTGTTCCTTCTGAGAGAAACTTTTTCCATTGGGTTGGGGTCCTCTGATCCGGGTCAAAGATTTGTATGCGTTGTGACCCTGCATCAGCTCTACGTGACCGTTCTAGGTTTTTGATACTGATGGGGGAAATCACGATTCAGCCTCTTCTTCAACATATCCTGTCTGCAACACAACAAAACAGTGACAATTAAGAGTCACAGGAGTATCATGAAAAGCAGAGAGTGGTGGAGGTGGTACAAGACATTACAGGCTAGAACCTATCTGCCATACAGCCAGCGCAGTTGGGCGGCGCTTTTAAAATAGCACTCCACAATGAGAAGAAAAGAGTTTGAGTAGAATATTTAAAAAAAACAAAGCTTTATTTCAACAACACACAGTGCTCAACACTATCCAATAACAACCATCAACAAACTGTAACTTTGGGCATGAGAGGTTCAGAGCAGAATGGTTTCAGAGGTTTACAGAATAAAACAGGTGCCCACACCCTCATTTACATTGTCATTTAGCAGACGCTAAACCCTCACATGAAAGAGGTTTAGAGCACAAGAGATTCAGAAAGAGATATCACATTTTACATTGGGTGTTTGACAAGAGTAGGCCCCACTACTTATAAAGAAATTTAGCCCTCCTCTCTTTCAAGTTGGCAAATCTCTCAATAACTTTTCCCTCACAACAGCCAGCATACAGTCAAGTTCATTCTGGACTGTTTTGGATGTTCCCTTAAACACAGATGCTCTTTCAGTGCACTGTCAAGTGAGGCAACGACGTCCACCAAGCCACGGAATATCCCTGGGTTATCCGAGTTCTTGCTCTCATCATGACCACGCAGGGCCAACTCAAATGCACCACAGAACTTCACACAGTCTATTATTCTTGAGAGAATGTGTCTGTTTTTCCTTACTTCTTCATTGTGTTTTCGAATGCCAATTCGGTACCCTGCGTCGAGCTGCTTTGCTATACTCAGTCTTCCAAAGAGGCTTAGCTTCAGGCTGTTAGTTAGATGGCTGCGGCATCGTTGAAGTGCTTTAGATCCTTCATCCCCGTTGCAGTCCAGATTGTTTCAGTCCCAGGACTTTGGAACAACAGGCAGGGAAAACAAAAAAACGCATTACTCAATGAACAACCAGCTAACCAGCTCCGGTTAGCATACAGGCTTGAGGAGAAGCTACGGGTAGGGATGCACCGATACCGATACCAGTATCGGTATCGGTGCCGATACTTCGTTAAAATACTCGTACTCGTACTCGTTTTTGAATTGCCGATACCAAGCACCGATACCACTCATCAGTATTTCACTGCATCAAACTGGCCAGGCTATGCTGACACAACATGTGATTTATTGTCCTACCTGTCCTACCACTCTCTGCCAGACGAGTAAGTAGCTTATTTGCCGTCTTGTGTTGCATTTGCTTGATTTTTGACTGTGTCAGGAAAGTTTGTCATAGTGTCAAAGTATTTCAGTATACAGGTTTCGCTAAATTTAGCTGCTAGCATCTCGTTAGCGATTAGCAATTCCGTTGTGCTGCCTTAACGGCGATTTGGGCTCATTTTAAGATAAATGACGACGACAGGAGTAAGGCACAGTGTAAGATCTGCACTGCTATGGTGTCGAGGGGTGGAAAGGAAAGTACTTTGTTTAACACAAGCAATTTGATTAAACATCTGAAGACACACCATAGTGCTAAGTACACAGAGTTCACTGATGCTAGTGGCGCAAGACCGAAGTAACCAATCTTAACTGACGTCTTGCAAAAGAAAAAAACGTGCACGCACACACAGAGAGAGAGAGGTAGAGAGAAAGACTGTGCCACATAGGTTAAGTGATTGTTTGTGTACTTAAGCAGGAGATTCTTCTGATCCTTTTGTAACTGAAATGTGCTCTTGTGCTAATCCAGTAATAGTTCTGTTCACTTTTTGTTAAGCAGACTGTGTTGTTAACTATGCAGCAAATTGAATTGCCTTTATCTGGTTATATTTGCATTTTGTCTAATGTGATGATATTGTCTGTTTGAAGTTTTTTTGTGTGTGTTAAAACCAGAAAGCTCTGTTTATTTTTGGTTTGGGATAGCCTTCTGTTAATTTTGTACTATAGGCTTGACATGATCTGCAGAGGATAAAATAAAATCTGCCTCCAAATAAATTGCACTTTCATGGAGACCAAATCTAAGAAGTATCGGTACTCGGTATCGGCAAGTACACAAATAAAAATACTCGTACTCGTATCGGTTTGTAAAAAAGTGGTATCGGTGCATCCCTAGCTACGGGTGTACGTCCTCCCGCGGTCAATGCTCTGCTGCTGCATTTTTAAATCCGGACGTTCGGGTCCCATGTCTTTCAGTCTCTTCTTATCGACATCTGATCGTCGATTGAAAGGTGTTTCACGAAGAGATACCAGAGTTCAGTTGCCATACTCACAGAATCAAAGTCTCTGCTAGCTATGTTGCTCTCCTAGATACGTGAGATTTATATGGGATGTGAGGGAATGATAAAGGTCTCTGATTCGACGAATAGTCCAGTGGCGTTGAAATAAGAAACAATGTCATTGGCTAGGGCGCAAAATTTTGCGCCCCAGGATCGAACTTTCATCCGCCAATGAGAAGCTGTCCTTGCTCAAATGTTGCAGAAAAGTATGAGAGCTCCCATTGACTTCCATTTGGCCAGCGCCCCTCCACGGAGGAGTGGCTTATTTCAGTGATAACGAATGGCAATATATTATATTTGGTCACATTTAAGTGGTTGTTGACAGGGGCTTACGGTCTCCCACACACATTTAACGCGTTAACACAGTACATTTCTTATTTTAATTGTTTGGTATATAATGTTTTTTTTTTTTTTTTTTCATCTAAAAATTTTAGGAGGGGCGGCGCCCTTGCGCCCTGTATTGACGCACCGCCACTGCATACAGCACATTTAACACCAAAGATGCCTAAGAAAGGCACACAACATCACTAACCACACCACACGCACACACACACACAATCAGCTATTCTCCTTGTTGCCAACTGGTACATGTCTGTGCAAACAGCAAGACTTGTCAGGCCTGTCACACACATGTTGTGTAAAGCTGGACTTGCACATGACAAATAATAAGACTTGAGACGAGTAAAATAATAAGACTTGAGAGAAAAATGCATTGCAGTTACCTGTAGTTTGAAGCATCAAGACCTTCATTTGCTTTCACCAGTTCAATGAAGGCCTTCCTCAGCTGGCCCATTCTCTGCACCTCTTGGTTGACAAGCAGCCTTTGGCGAATGATCCTCTCACAGAATAACTTATAGCTGACATCAAACGTGGCCTCATTCCTAGAACACATATAAATGAGAAGGAAATAAATGAATAAGGGTTGTTATTGTGTGCACATACAACAGAATGCAGATTGAATGTTTACTTATATAATGTTAAGTTAGTAGCTCCTTGAAATGCAATATAATAAATAACTTACTGTTCTTTCTCTGGTTTTTCAGGCCTCGTCAAAAATCTGGTGTACTGATTATAACAGCCTTTTTGGTACTGCACCTCCAGAGCCACACAGTTTTTGTCTTTTATATGCAAAAGAATACTTTGGTCATCCTTCAACTCGGCAGCTTTCTGCAATTGGCCTTAACAAAACAAAAAGGATAACTCAATGAGTTTGTTGACATATCTCACACATAATTGTACCTTTCAGTCACTCAACCACAGTGTGTGTGTGTGTGTGTGTGTGTGTTTACCTGCTGTTAATGTTTCAGCCTTTGACAGAGGATCCCTTTGTCGTTTGCCTGCTCGGTTGATGAACTTCTCCTTTTTTTGGCCAATTATGCTCAGGGCAGGAAGAACGGGGCCAGAGCCTGCGATTGGCAGCCCTGACCTGGATCGCAGTTTCTTTGTTAGACTCGTGGCCCGAGAAGTCGATGGAATGGCCTCGTGGTCTTCCGTCGCTTCTTGTCTCTCACGTGCGAGACGTCTTTCCACCTTTGCGATGGATTTTTTGTCCGTAAATCTACGGTAGCATGTGTGATGGAAACCAGCATCCTCGGGAATATTTTCAAACTCCACATCAACACAGTGTTTGAAGTTCTCAGCCATGTCTCGAGACTCACCCTCCAACCCGAGCCACATTTGTAGGCTTGTCCTGTATGTATTCCATCGTGTAGTGGTGAAATAATGTACCTCCTCGTGCTTGACTGAAGTAATATGCATAAAACAATGTTTGTTTTTTGATTTATTAAGACATTCCGGTGTATTTTCTTCGTCTTCCGTGCTGCTCCACGAAGGCATGGTGGACGCCATCTTGCAACTCTGTTGACAAAAAGCAGCTACCTTATTGGTGTAGCATGATCACGTGTCGAAAAGTGCCAGCACTCGCGACCAAGATCCTTGTGCGCTCTGAAGAAACTAGTTCAGCATAAAACATAGATGCACCAAAAATTGACTGGAAAGTCAGCGACGAACTTTTTTTTGGTAGCTAATAGGAGTGGGCGATATACCGGTTTGATAGTAAAAAACGGTATTGTGCCACGCCATGATATGGATTTTGCAATACCGTGGATACCGCGATTTATTCATAATTCATAAATTCGAATTTGGCATTCATATTGTTTTGTTCCAAATTTCAACTGAGTGATAGTACTAAGTAGCTACATCTTTTTTTATTTTAATCTAAGGTAAGATAAATTCCTGCATTAAAATAATGTATCATGACAGTCTGGATGATTTGAAGTGATCATTTATTTTCACACTAGTATTCAATTATCACGGCATAACTATTACGCTGAACTCTAAGTAAAGTACTAAAAAGTTAAAATAACGAAACCTGTAATTATTACCTGTGAAGGAATATCATTCACGTCTTACTAAACCTAGCCACGCGAAAGTGAACGAGGTAAACAAATCCTTTCTGTTTCCTCTTCTGAGCGCAGGTCACGTGAAAAATGATCCTAAGATCCGTATCCGAAGACCCAGTCAAAACGAACGAATCATTTCTGTTTTCTCTACCAGTGCTGAGCCTATGCAGGTCATGTGAAAAATGAACGATGAACGATGAACGAATCATTGATCTACTCGCTACCAGTGCTAAGCCTATGCAGGTCACGTGAAAAATGAACGATGAACAATGAACGATGAACAAATCATTGATCTACTCGCTACCAGTGCTGAGCCTATGCAGGTCACGTGAAAAATGAACGACGAACGATGAACGAATCATTGATCTACTCGCTACCAGTGCTGAGCCTATGCAGGTCACGTGAAAAATGAACGATGAACGATGAACGAAAGATTTACCCGAAGACTCGGTTGGCAGATGAACGAAACATTGACCCGAAGACACGGTCGGGAGGTGAACGATTCGTTCATCTGCCGGATACAGATCTTTAGATCATTTTTCACGTGACCTGCATTGGTTTAGTAGAGGAAACAGTTACCTTATTCTCTTTCGCGTGACCGCTGTTTTTAGTATAGAAACGTGAATTATATTCGTTCACAAGTCATAATGACTGGTTTTGTTATTTTCACTTTACATTTACACTTACAGTTTAGTGCAGTGTAATTGTTTGCCGTGATAATTAAATGCCAGTGTGATAATAAATGACAATTTAAAACCATACAAACTGTCATGTTGTAAAGTATTTAATAGAGGTTTTCTTTAAAAAATATGATCTGCCACACAAAAGCTGTCAGTCATGGCTGTCTCCAAGGGGACCGTGGCCCTTCTCCACCCTCCCCCACAGTTTTGCACTAGGTGACCTGCAAGCCATCTAGAAGTTAGTGTGTCGCTTTGAATGAAATGCCAAATAAAATGTGATGTAAAATGTTTTTATTATAACCCCAAATCCCAATATTGCACCATGTTACATGTATTAATAATTGACTTTGCATATAATAAATAATAACACAAAGATGATCCAAAGATCCGTATCCGAAGACCCAGTCAAAATGAACGAATCATTTCTGTTTTCTCTAGCTACCAGTGCTGAGCCTATGCAGGTCACGTGAAAAAATGATCTAAAGATCTGTATCCGGCAGATGAACGAATCGTTCACCTCCCGACCGTGTCTTCGGGTCAATGTTTCGTTCATCTGCCAACCGAGTCTTCGGGTAAATCTTTCGTTCATCGTTCATCGTTCATTTTTCACGTGACCTGCATAGGCTCAGCACTGGTAGCGAGTAGATCAATGATTCGTTCATCGTTCATTTTTCACGTGACCTGCATAGGCTCAGCACTGGTACCACTTGGTTGGCAGAAGGATCATTTCCCACGTGACCTGCATTCAACGAATCATTTCTGTTTCCTTGGCTGAGCCTATGCAAGTCCCAATGCGTGGCCACGAGAAAATGAACGAATCTTTTTTTTGAAAGGACTCGTTACTCTCGAGTCCTTGTAAGGATTCGTTCAAAATGAACGAATCGTTCAGGAACGACCCATCACTAGTAGGCAGGCTATCCACATCTCTCTCCATAGTTGTGTCGCCGTGTTGTTTTAGCCAAAGGTGTAAGCATCAGCAACCTGTTAAATCACCATTCAATTGGCAGCTTGCACATTGTCTACTGGTTGTTCATCATATTTCATATCATCATTCTTAACCCACATAGGTAAGGTAAATACAGTTGGCAGCTGCTAGCTTGTGATAAACTCGTGTTAATATGTGTGAAAATGAACTCTTTCATACGAAGTTGCACAGGCACCCTCAGGGTTTCTACCTTTTTCCATTATAATTTTATGATTAAATCGAGGAGACTATAACATCAGCTAGATAACTAGCTATCATTTCATGCAAATGTAACTCTTCCATTTAAATCGTTTATGCTAAGGTTATTTAAAGTTCCCTTAGCTAGCACAGCAATTTGACAACCATAACCAGGAAACACAACTTAAGCTGCAAAGTTTAATTTCTCAAAATCAGCTCACCATTAAAAAGCAGTCTTGGGTTCAAAGTGATTACAACCACTTGTGTGATGTTAAATGGCTTCACATAGATATAAACAATCCGGTACCACTTTACAATAAGGTTCCCTTTATAAAGGTTTATAAATGGTTTATAAATAGGTTATTAATTAGGTTGTAAACCCTTTGTAAGTCATTAATAAGCCATTATAAATGAGTTATAACACAGTTCTTAACACATCGATGCCGGCTCACTATTTGGTAAGATCCCCATTTTGGCAACCCACTGTCTATCCCTTAACTGGCTATACTAGCCCAATGCACACTCCCTACCATTCTTGTATCTGTTACTACCAGCACGTAGAGATTACCCCCGCACCGTGGCGGGGCCTCGCATGGAGGGGGGCTCGCGTGCCCCCCCCCCCCCCCCCCACAAAAAAATTTAAAACAAAAAAGTTTTTATTTTTTTTTAATTACATGGGATGCACACTATGTCCTTATTGTCTTGTCTGTGTTTCCAGAGTTCAGAGTTGATATAGAAATAAAGAAAAATATATTTAATTGTGCCTTCTTTGTTAGGTAGCCTAGTGACGTGACGACATAGGTCAGAAGGTCACAGACCGGCGCGCCCACGGCAAATAGGGAGCTTGAGTTTTGATATCTTGCCTATATATGCAGACATCAATAAAACACTTTGAAAGAAATAATGAGATTCAGACTGGAAAGGCTTTTCGTATATCCATGAACAACCGTCCAAGTGGCCCATCAGGGTGACCAGAGCCAAAAAGTCAATCATTTTATCCGGATCACGGCACCGTTGTAACAAGTCCTGCGTTGTGTTCTGTGTGAGTCTGTTTGCTGGGCAAGAAATGGCCACGCACTGAAGTTCTGATGCTTTGTTCCAGCGAAGTGGAGCTCCGTACACTGTACACAATAACATACAACGAGACAGTCTGTAACATGCAGTCGTCAAACACACTGGATATTAGCCTGTTAGCAGAGGGAAAACGTATGCTAGGAACCTCATGGCATAAGACAAAACAAGATAAATGCATTAAATATCACATCGTATGCATCACATGTTGCAGTTCACAATCTTTCAGTATATACGCCGTTATGTCATCATTATACCATGACTTTGAGGGTTTATCACCTATAAATATACGTATAGTTTCTTTGACATACCTCTCTTCAGATCAGCAACTTCAAACTGAAGCCTAAAAGGAGATATGCCAACAAAACCGAGTTTCTTAAAGGGGCAATACAAGTTGTACTCAGTGTGTTCAAATAACGAGATTTAGTATATACAAATCAGGATCAAATATGTAACGGAGTCCAAAATCGTTGCATTCATTTCATGAAATGTCACCAAATCCTGATTTGTTTATATTTAATCTTGTTATTTGAACACACTGAATACGTGAACTTCTATTGCCCCTTTAAGTAACTTGGCTTAGTTTGCGTCTAAAGTTAGCATGCTAAACTTTTTTGTTTTAAATTTTTTGGGGGGGGGGGGGGGGGGGGGGGGGCACGCGAGCCCCCCTCCATGCGAGGCCCCGCCACGGTGCAGGGGTAATCTCTACGTGCTGGTAGTAACAGATACAAGAATGGTAGGGAGTGTGCATTGGGCTAGTATAGCCAGTTAAGGGATAGACAGTGGGTTGCCAAAATGGGGATCTTACCAAATAGTGAGCCGGCATCGATGTGTTAAGAACTGTGTTATAACTCATTTATAATGGCTTATTAATGACTTACAAAGGGTTTACAACCTAATTAATAACCTATTTATAAACCTTTATAAAGGGAACCTTATTGTAAAGTGGTACCAACAATCCTAAGAGAAATAATGGGAAATCGACAAAGGGCTCACTCTGATATCAATGTAATGTTAGCGAATATTGCTCAAGCTAATATTTAGTCTTCGTCCAAAGCCAAATCTATTCTTGAGTTTCCAAAAATTTTCAAAAGCAATTTGGCTTTGAATGTGAGTATTCGATCGAGTTATCTTCTGTCCCGTCGTTTGAAGCATATCTTTTAGCTCCGGCATTGGTCTCCCATTATTTAACATTTCACGTTTCGATTGAAAGTCCAGTTTCAGGCTCTCGCGCACGCCCCCTTCATTGAGACAGAGGTACTGTTTGCCTCCCCTCAGTGCTTTTTCACTGCTACGCGGGTTTATGTCAGATCAGCAAGACTACATAGGTTCTACACATACGTGAAATACATGACCTATTCTATGGATAGAGAGGACATATAATACAAGTGTCCACAAATACTACAGTGGTGACAAACAACGAGAAAGCAAAAGGCATGCGCTCAACCCAGTTAGTGAGGGATTGCACAATCTGAGATGAGGCGCTGCTCGTCGCTGCCTCACCTGGCATGTCTCTCTGTTTGAACAGGACATGCGCAAATTCAGCGATTTTTGATTATAAAAATGCTTGAAATTATTGGAATCATACAGAAATTACATTTGTAGCACATATCAGTAGATACATATTTATTTTATCATTATTTGATTTTTACTTTTCATGATGACATATTTTGCCTTAACTAATATAATTAGAAGGGCTATTAAAATGTGATTCAGATTTTTTCCCCTCATATATCGTGATATCATATCGATATCGTCTGGACAGTGGAAAATATCGTGATATGAATTTTAGCTCATATCGCCCACCCCTAGTAGCTAAGCACGACTCTTTCTTTTTTTTTAACTAAATATTGTGTAGATGCACGCCTGTGGAGCGGGATTCGTTTTCTAAAGGACTTTTCGTGCTTCACATTGCGGCCTAAAAGGATACTGTCAGAAATCTTGGTGTCCTCTTAGACAGTGATCTAAATTTTAACAGCCACATGAAAGCAATTACTAAATCTGTGTTCTACCATCTCAAAAACATTGCCAAACTTAGGGATTTTATGTCAAAAGATGACTTGGAAAAACTAATCCATGCCTTTATCTCCAGTAGGGTTGATTACTGCAATGGGCTGTTCACAGGCCTTCCCCAAAAAAAACTTAAACAGCTTCAAATGATACAAAATGCAGCAGCCATAATTCTTACAAAAACAAAAAGAACTGACCACATAACCCCTATACTGAAATACCTGCACTGGCTCCCAGTAAATTACAGGATTGACTTTAAAACACTGCTGCTTGTTTTCAAGTCACTTAAAGCAGCATTAAGGAGTTTTTCCCTTGGAGCTCCCCCTTAAGGTTTGGAGGTATTTAACGTTTACTTCAGTGTCGTAAATACCCAGTTACGATAGATGCAGCCTCGCATACACTTGTATTGATGACCAGACGAAGTCAGAAACCAACAAATTATGTCAACCGATAAGGTAAGAATATTCAAAGATTTTACATAAATATGACTGCATAGTTTTATTCATTGTGATATCGGAGATGAATGCTAACACAACCAAATGAATGACAACATTTAGTTTAGATGAAATACCGATCGCGTTTTCAGCCTATACATTGTGTGATCGAATACAATATTATTGACAACACCAAAACGCTACATATTCATCATTTACATTGGAACGTGTAATTCATTACAAGCTAGCGAAGTTAGGTTTCCAAGGTTGCAAACTTCTAAGGCTTACCTTGCGTGTGATTGACTTAGACTAACGTGTGAAATCCTTGGCGTGTGAGACACTGATTTGCATGCTAGTCTGAGACGGTCGATGACTTTTGGCATCTACTAAAATAGGGTGACCAGACGTGCTCTCTTACCCGGACAGGTCCTCTTTCGAGACCTAAAAAATGCGTCCATCAGGGATTCCAAAAACGTCCGGGATTTTGCCTTGTCGGATATCTGTGTGTATCTGGGTCTTTCACAAACTAGTTATTACGCCCTTACAAGGTTTGGAAAGGGTATTTCCCTTACGTTCTACCTTCTTGCGCGAGCTCTGACTGTAGAGAGAACTGTCAATGGTCGATAGCCTTGTCAGTGCTGGCAGATGTACGATAATTATCCTCTAAATACGATCATTCTGAGCCTGTAGTGGCTAAAGTTCCTTTCTTGTTATCGGTAAATATTTCTTAACATAATTATTCATTTAACCACTCTTGGACGGAAAGAACGAGTCTACGCGTGTAATGTGTTTCAACAACGGTAGAAAAACTGTGTTCGCTCCGTCTTTTACTGAATTCTGAAACAATGAAACCAATCTGACCGTTGATACGTCAAATCTGACAGTTGATACATAAATGCGCGAGCTCACTACGTCACAGCTCACCTCTGATTATTCCAAGCAATGCATGTGCACTAAACATATTCTAAACTGAAATGAGAACTATAAATACAATTATGCAATCACTATAATGAACAATCACTGAATATCAATTTAAATAGTATAATATCTAAATCTGGATAACAATATGGAAAATGGCACTAACATTCCGGCCCCTAATTGCTCATCATGGGGATGACAATTACCTAACTAAAACTAAAAACCAATTTCTACATTGTAAAACCAATTTCTACATTGTAAAACCTTTCTCTACTCTTTCACTAAGGCCTAAGCCAACATAAACATCCTAGACTAGTCTAGGTGAGGCCTACAAGATAGACAACTGTAGAAAATAATAAAGTCCTAAATAATAATGTCCTTTATTGTCCATGAGATTCTTCCATCTCGAGCAGGAGACACAACTTATTTATGGGTCTCTCTAAGGTGTTGGTCTTCGTTTTGACAAGGACCCGATGGACGAACCCTTTGGCGTTGGGGATTGTCTTGTCCACTTTTCCCATTAACCAGGATCCTCTTGGAGCCCTCTCATCCAGGAAACCGCCTTCTTCAGGCTGTGCCAGTCAGAGTAGTGATGAATCAGCTTGAAGAAAGGGTCTGTGCTTGTGTCTACGGTCTTGATGATGTTCACGCTGATTGTACGCTTCACTTCAGCGTCGTCTTCACTTATCTCTCTTGAGAACTCTGATAGGACAGGCCAGTGAGACTCACTCTTGTCTAGGAAGTCAGGGCCTTCGATCCAGCTCTGACACTTCATGAAATGCTCTGCCTTCCTCCCTCTTGATGCGTAGTCAGCTGGGTTAGAAGCCGTGTTGACATACGTCCACTGTGCTGGCCTCGTGTTCTCTCTGATTGTCGATACTCTGTTTGCTACGAATGTTTTAAAACTAGCGCCGTCGTTGTCGATGTACTGGAGGACGGTGGTGCTATCTGTCCATAGCACAGACTCTTTGAGGTCCATCCGAAGCTCTCCCTTCATGAGATTATCCATTTTCACTGCAATGGTAGCCGTGTTGAGCTCGAGGCGTGGGATTGTGACTGGTTTAAGATTCTTGATCTCTTTTGCTCTTTCTTGTTCGGGAAGTGATGACAGCACTTTGCGGATGTTGCTTGACCACTTAGTCAAGCGGAATCCTCCACTCTCACACAGTGCAATGAGGTCCTTGGTCTTTCTTTTCAGGTTTGATGCCCGTTGCTCGGCAACAGATTTTTTTTTTGACATCACCACATTTTTGTTTCTGAGAGGCATCCCAATGCTGTAGTGCCCATTGACTTTCTTAATTGTCTCAGTCACAGACTTCATGAACTGAACGTCTTCTCGCAACATTTCTGACTTCTCTTCGCAGGCTTGCTCCGGAAAGTCATGGTTGTATTGCTGCAGCAGCATGTTGTCCACGCCACTGACTGAGATTCTGTTGACTGAAGCCCTTTGCCTGCAGTGGCTTGACTTATCTTGTCTTGACTCTTGGTGATCGTCACGTTTCTTGAGAGGGCCATTAACGACCCACCCGAGAGTCTTCTTTATTGCGTAAGGCCCGTCATCTTGGCTGTGGATTATCTTCCACGGCTCCATCGCAGAGTGAGCATTCATTCCAATTAGTATATCAACATCTGCGTCGATCTGTGGTAACCGTACATCTTTACGCAGATACGGCCATCTTTCCAAGTCCTTTTCAACAGGAACATTGTCCTTTGTTACAGGTATGTCTGTGTGAGTGTAGACATCTGGCAGGCTTATGTACTTGTTCTCTGTCAGACCGCACACTTCCAGATCTGAGAGCACGTAGCAGGACACAGGCTTCTCCTGTCCCATAGTACGGAGTAGCACTTGAGTTTTCTTACCATGGACGCCAAGCTGTCTCATCAACTTTTCGGAGCAAAACGTAGCGGAACTTCCTGAGTCCATGAACGCATACGTCTCTATTGTCGTGTTGCTCCTCTTGGATTTGATGCGCACGGGCACGATAGACAGGATACAGTCATTGCCTCCGGCCCCGGTGACTGCCGTGACTTCACTCTTGGCTAGCGCATCTTCTTGTGAAGCTGAGTGTCCGCTGGTAGAGCTTTGACCTTTCTCAGGCTTGGTCGGTGTTCTCGTCCCTTTTGCTGTGAAGCAGGCTTGGGTGTTTCTTGCTGCAGATTTCACAAGTGGCTCTCTTTTTACAGTCTTTTGCCATGTGCCCTTGGGTCAGACACCCGAAACAAAGTCCTTTACCTTTAATGAACTCGATTCTCTCTTTGTTTGGCAGACTTCTTATTTTGTAACATGCGCTCAGGGTGTGTCTGTTGTTGCAGTACAGGCATGGCTCTTGAAACGCGTTGCTTGTCTGCTTGTTCTTTCTTGGTTCTGAGGCATCCCCTTCGTCTGGCTTAACACTCGTAGCACAGCCAGTGGTTCTTTTCGGTCCGCCTTCCTGGGCAGATTTAAAGCTTGACCTGCCTTTTTCTTTAGCTTCGGAGTACTCGTTGACATCACCGAACAGTGGGTCTGAAGCTATCCTAGCTTGTCTGTTGATGTACATCGTGAGATCAGAGAACTTTGCTCTTCTTCCTTCCCTTTCTTGTATGTCGAAAGCTATGACTCTCCATCTTTCACGAAGTCTGAAGGGCAACTTTGAGAGGACGATCCGAAGGTTGCTCGGGCTGTTCATCTCCTCGAGGTATTCCATATTCTTCATGACATTGTTACATCCAGTGAGAAAGATGGAGAAGCTGTGAAGTGACTTGGCATCTTCTGCTTTGACTTGAGGCCATTTGAGAGCCTTGTCAACGTAGGCTGCAGCTATTTTATACTCATTGCCATAGTAATAGGTCAAGAGCCTTCTTGCTTCATTGTAGCCTTGTTGTGCGCTCATGTGTTGGCAACTTCTCACAAGTTCTCTTGGTTCACTGCTGGTGAATTGCTCTAGATAGTACAAGCGGTCTTCATCGTTGTCTGTACGACTGTGGATGATGTGCTCAAAAGCCTTCAGGAATGGCAGGAACTCGAAAGGATCGCCACTGAATACAGGGACTTCTCGTTGAGGTAAGTTGGCTAGTCTCTGTTGTGTGACTAACATCTCTGTGATATCCTTCTGTTTCAATATCACTTCGCCAAGTTCAACCTGCCTTCCATTGGAATTTGTACTTGTGTGGTTGTTGTTTTCTTCCTTAACTTGCACATAAGACTGGTGTGTAGTTGGAAAGTGAGAAGCACTGTTGTATTGGCTAACTCGAAGACTGCTGGTCAATTTTCTTCTGACATCTGGAGCAGGATGTTCGATGGTTGCTGCTGTATGCATGTTCTTGACGAGGTAGGAATTCATCCCGTCGTCATCCATGTTATCATATTCTTCCATAACTTGTAGCTTTGCTGTGGACTCTGCGATAGCAGTCTCAACCTCTAGCTCCTCTATTTGAGCCTTCAACTGAATCTTCTTGGCTTCCATTTGAGCCTCTTCCAACTGCAGTGCCTGTTTCTTCTTAAGCGCGGCTGCGCGTGCGAGTAGGGCTGCACGGTTAGCTTCCTCTTTTATACGCAGAGACGAAGCATTAGATGACACTTTGGATGACTTTGAATGTCTACTGCTTACACTTCGTACGGTGACTGAACTATAATTTTCTAGTACAGCGGATGCACTGTCGTCTGGATCCACATCTTCGGCGGCAGACTCACCTTGCTGTGTCGTCGCGCCAGTCTTGGCGTGCCGTCTTGCTTCTATTATCCAATGCTCCAATTTGGTCAAAAAGTTCTCATACTTTATAAGGTTTGGCTCACTCCAATACTGCTGGTCAGCTTTCTTTTCATCATCTGATAACAGTTCACTAACTGCATTGTTCACTTCAGTAAACCTATTCAGAAATTTCGAGTAATCACTGAGATGATGCTTTTCAATTAGGAGTGCATTTGAATAGTTTATCATGAGGTTTTCTATTTCCTCTGCTTTGGAGACAAGACGTGCTAATACACGTTTCCTGAGATTCATTTGTTCATCAAGTTTCTTTTCTAGGGCCTTTGTGGTCAACTTGATCTTTCTTTTTATGTCTAGCTCGACATTGCCTTCCATCCTGGTTTCATCCAAATCAGACATTTCAATTGGCTACTATTGTTAGACAAGTCTCTTATTATAGCAAGCTCTTGCAAACTTCTGAAATCCAGATCAACAGTCCTTTAACCTCAAAACATGCAAATGCTTTCCAGAAAAAGATTCCAGGGCTGTCTATATTTTCAGAATCAAACTCGAGCTTCTTCTTGGCTTATATGACTAGCTAGCAATAGCACTTTTCTCAAATGTCCTGTGTGGCCAATGGCTAGTAGCACATCTTGAAATTTCGAATATTTTTTACTTGGCTACGTTGATTCAAATGACAGAATTATACTTATTTTGCATTGACAAGCCAGATCTGTAGTTATAACTTATTTGTTCAATCAATTTTGTTTCTTTGTGTACTCATCCATCATCGTAGAAGTCGTCTGGAAATCCGGTAGGCTGCACAACATTGTAACCGCCGCTAGCTAATTCTTCAGCTGGCTAGCTTCCTTCGTCAACTGGTGTCCAGGGCAACGCATCTTTCCTCGGCTTCCGATGATCTTCTCTCGCCCTCGGCGAGTTTTTCTACTTAATGTAGTGGCTAAAGTTCCTTTCTTGTTATCGGTAAATATTTCTTAACATAATTATTCATTTAACCACTCTTGGACGGAAAGAACGAGTCTACGCGTGTAATGTGTTTCAACAACGGTAGAAAAACTGTGTTCGCTCCGTCTTTTACTGAATTCTGAAACAATGGCTGTGTTCGGATTCTTAGATAGCTGTCTAATCCTTGATCTCTAGTTGGACAGGTGTCTGACGAGAGAGGTCCTTTCGGGGGAAGGTATCTCAAAAACCGTTGATTTCGAACAGTCTATTAAGATAGGATGTACGGCAACATGACGCTGTGTCATCATCCTGTGTGTGCTTATTTGCTAGCTAGCAGCTACTGTTAGCGACCTGGCTAACGGATACATCGCTAACGAAACAGACTATTTTTGTTAATCAATCATGACATAAGTACATAGTACACTGTTTATTTCTCGGTAACTTTTTAAAAAAATTACCAAAAAAAGCAAAGAAACGTACATCGGTGAATACTTTTGTGGAACTTCGACGATTTCATCCGCCATCTTTTTTAAAATTTGTCTCCGGTTAGGGAATGGCGCAGAGAGTTATGGGTAATACCTGCCGCCATAAGACAGCAAGGCAGCTCAGAAGCTCTCTTAAAAAATGACCGTTATGTGACGTATTTCAAGGTATCTTACTAGAGAGGAAGAGAGGGTTTAAGACAATTCGAACAGTACTTGCTCTCTTGATAGGAAGGAAGGAAGGAAGGAAGGGAGCATTTTAAGCCAATTCGAACAGGCCCAATGAAACCAATCTGACCGTTGATACGTCAAATCTGACAGTTGATACATAAATGCGCGAGCTCACTACGTCACAGCTCACCTCTGATTATTCCAAGCAATGCAATGCATGTGCACTAAACATATTCTAAACTGAAATGAGAACTATAAATACAATTATGCAATCACTATAATGAACAATCACTGAATATCAATTTAAATAGTATAATATCTAAATCTGGATAACAATATGGAAAATGGCACTAACAGAGCCTTTGGTAAATTTCGTCGCGGGGGAGGGCTATACACTACCCCTCCCCCGCAACGAAGTGTCCTCTTTTTCACAAACTAAAATCTGGTCACCCTAACTAAATCTCCGTGAGACAGGGATGACACTGATATCGCTACAGCCTATTCTTTCATTAATTACATAGGCAGGGATGTACATCACAATACATCAATTTTCGTTGTTTTATCGACATAGGACAGATCACAATAGCTAACGTCAAAGACAGTAGAAACAGTTTATTATAACACTGTATTAGCTAAATTCGAAAGGATAATTCATGCATGGCTAATGGTGTATGAGGTTTGGATGTCAACAAGTTTTTTTCTATGGTTTTATTGCAGGAATCGACGTCATTGTCAACATCTGCCTCTTCTGAGGTAGAGACAGGTAGGGACCTTTACATTGGTGCACCTGCAGTAATTGCAGGGAGATGACAACAGACCAAGAAAGGCTCTGCTGCCGCCAGGCCCCTGAAAACTCCGTCAGCAGCATGGCACATATGCAGTTATATGTTCTTGACCCGGGCGTTTTACGGCTGGCATGGAACGGTGTGTTTGCTGTTGATGACGAACAGGAACCAGGGGTGGAGCAGCGACAGTACAGATATGCGGCATACCGCCAATTTGTACTGTGGCAGCATGGCCGCTTGGGTGAAGGCAATAGGGTTATTATTCCGAGCTGCTGCGTTTGGAAGATAAGAACTGCATTTCCTGACCCCTTGGGTCAATATGTTGGCTTCAGGGTGCGCCGTTTGGTGTAAATATGTAAATAGTTTTGTTATTTATGTTCAATGTCAAAACATGTACAGTTTGATGTTCATTGTTTTTTATTTACATATAAATAAAAAAATATTTCTTTTTACGACTCTTGAATTATTTGCAAATTATTTACATACACAGCTATGAAAGAATGGAATAGTTTAGAATTCACTTTGGGCACCACCCTCTCCCCGTGAAACCTGAGCCGCGACAAGTTCAAATGTGGATGGAGGCTGCGTTGCGGCAAGCAAACCCAAGCGCCTGGGATCATCAGGCCTTAGACCCTGTATTCTTGGAAGGCCCATTCCACTTCCCAGCCTCTCAGCAAGGATGGCCTTCTGCAGGTCTGGAATGTAATGGTAGCCTTTGCTCTCCTTCCAGTGCTCGGACTTCTTGTTGAAGTACTGTCTGTACCTAGTAAAGTAAAGTAATTGCACAATTCCACAACTGTTTAGGTAAGAACTAATGAATTGTTTTTGGTAGTACACTACTGTTATAGCAAAGCTTACATTCGGTGTCCATCCTTGCCACGTGCAGGAATGCGGTGGTTGTGATAGTTGTAATCGATTGTTGCAAGCAATGTCTGGGTTTTGTAAACAGGGGGGCTGTAGGCAAACCGCTTTCCTGCATACATGAGTATGTGGTTTTGGAAATTCTCCAAATCTGAAGTTGTCCTGAAAAACACATACATAACCCAAAAGGCCCAGTCAGTGACACACTTCTCACCACTAGATGCTACTCCAGGAAAAGTATCAGATGAGGCTTCATTTCAATTTCAATTATAATGTGCTTAGCAGTCAGGCCTAAGCAGCTGATTTTGCACACAAAACAAACATGGAAAATCACCCAGAGTTATACAATTATTGTATTGGTAATGGTTCTACAAGACAGACAAAAAAAGTTCAGAAATATGATCATAAGTGCTTGTGTGTATGTGCAAATGTATGACAAATACTAGCATTTGCATAACTATAGGGGCATACCTGAAACTTTTTGTTGTTCTGGAGTTTCTTGTATGTCCTCACCTGGAGGATTGGGTGTTGCCACATCAAGCACGGCTTTATCCATGCTTATCTCCAGGAGTTGGTTGATGTTGGCAGTCATAGCTGGGGCACTGCAAAGCAGCAAGATATGTACATAGAATCAATTTGAAGATCAAAAAGGAACAACTGCATCATGTTCTCCTAAAACGTTGTCTTCTCCTGAAAGACCAAAATATTTGTGATGCACCCTTCAACATAGCAGTAGTTCAACCTGAAATGCAACTAGAAACTGAAACATACCGTAGATGAAGAAAAGGACTATAGTCTTCATCAGAGCTGTCCCAATCTTCTTCCAAGCCCTTCTGATTAGGATCCTCCCAGCAATCATCCATGTCAATACTGTAAATAAAAATGATCATGCTGCTGCTCTTCAGCAATGCTCAAGGAGTGCATGCTGTGAATATAAAACGAATCTAAATAAATATATTCATCAACAAAACAATGCATTACGGTCGCAGTTGTAAGACGAACTCACCTAGATTCTAGCACACCAATCGCTTCGGTTTCTTTGCCCAACGGTTGAACACCTTGCATAGCGAATTCTTTGTCCCTGATTCAAAAGATAAATAAGTCAGTCACAACTTGCAATGTCCTGCATGGCTGGTTTAGAAACGCAGTTCTAAAGATACATACCCATCTCGGTCGGACTCTTCTGAAATACTAGATACAGGCGGCGGTGGTGGCTGTGCATGTCCCTTGCTGGGAGTAGACATTCCCTACCGCTTTTGATAGAAAGAACCAATTCAGTATGTTTGCCGCTACATCTTTATATATGTTTTCACAAATCACGGCATTCAAGTCAGGTAACACACAAGTAGCATACTAAGCTAACGAAACATGAACCACAGACCAACTGGCTGTAAGGGAATGCTAACAGACAAAGTCAACTATCGCTAAATTCCTTGGAAATATCTGGAATATCCTGAGACTAGTGGAGCTTGGGTGGCAAGTTAGCCAGATAGCGATCACAATAACATTACAAAGAAGTGTATACGACGTTATTACTAGCTACTCGATTATTACTAGCATCATTGTCCAAGCGTGTTATAACAAGATGGCTGATATCGCTAACGAGATGTCTTGATAGCGGCTAAGCTAGGGTGACCAGACGTCCTATTTTACCCGGGCGGACAAGTCCTCTTTTACCTGGACAAAAAAGAGGACGTAACCCTAGCATCAATGTCCAAAAGTGTTATAATAGGGTGACCATATTTGAGTTTGTGAAAAAGAGGACACTTCGTCGCAGGGGAGAAGGCAGGGTAGGCTAGTGTTTAGCATGCTGGACCCCGCACCCTCCCCCAGCGACGAAGTCCTCTTTTTTAGAAAACTAAAATCTGGTCACCCTAAAGCCTAGCAAAACCTATTGAAATGTGCTTTCCTCGAGTATGACAAACTAGCGAGTCAAAAACTTTGATAACACAGTCAAACATCAAGCAAGAGACAGTACAAACTACTTACTAATCCAGCAGAAAGATGCCTAGCTGTGAATCGAACTTGTATCCAAATGTGTCTTTCAGCTCTCTCCAACGAGTAAAAGCGGTTCCGATTGTGACCCTAGTCCGATCTCTTGCTCTGTCGGCCTCTCTTTTTCTCTTCTTTGCTTCATCAGACATCGTCTTCTTCTGTTTCTTTGGTGCGTTCTCCATGATGAATACTGACAAGACTTCGCTGGCTTCTCGTTTATACTGTAGCTGCGAGCGTGGACTGGCACTATATGACATTGCGTAATCACTGCCAGAAAGCAGGTCGAAGTACATCCGCCCCCAGATCGGGCGGCCTCAGAATCCTACATAGCGGAGTTATTTCCCCACAGACCCCCGATGGCAATGGCGGAGGCGCAAATCGCCATATTAAAAGTCATTGTAGCGGCACAATTTTTTTCAAGCTGTTATTTTAAGGTACAATTGTTGCATACTGTTACTTTAATGGGATAAAGTATCTATCTGACATGTTTCAGCAGTACGTACCACTCAGATCTCTCAGATCGCAGCATACATTTCTATTAGTAAAACCCACTGTCCAAACTAAACAGGGTGAAGCAGCACTCAGCCACTATGCGGTTCACCTCTGGAACCAACTTCCAGAAGACATTAAAAATGCTCCAACTACTTTCAGTTTTAAATCTAGACTAAAGACCAAACTTTTCTCAGATGCCTTCTGCTAACTGGCCATGAACAGTTCCTTTGAAGTATTATTGCTTACTGTAGTAGACTAGTGATTGTTATTATTCTTTTTATGCTTTTATTTCCTATATTTTACTATTTTTATGCCTTAATGTTCTCATGCTTTTATTTTCTATAATTTACTGTTTTTTATGATCATGCACTTTTTACTTTTTTTTTATTTATGTGAAGCACATTGTTGTGCATGTATGTGAAGCACATTGAATGACCACGGTGTATGAATTGTGCTATATAAATAAAATTGCCTTGCCTTGCCTTAGATTTGGATGAACTGTATAAATTGAACTTTAAAATTTGGTAAAAATGTCTTTTTTTATTGATTTCATTGTGAAAACCTTTAAGAAATATTTGTAAAAATACTCTTCAGAAAAGGGAAGGAAACACAATCTGAACAGGTTAATAATAATACGTTTTTACTATAGTTTATTACTATGTTTCGGTGACCATTTTTGGGAGAGGAAAAACATTCCAACACATTCTGAAAATACAATATGAAAATTGACGGTTAA
The DNA here is from genome assembly GCF_900700415.2 of Clupea harengus. Taxonomy (NCBI): domain Eukaryota; kingdom Metazoa; phylum Chordata; class Actinopteri; order Clupeiformes; family Clupeidae; genus Clupea; species Clupea harengus. The sequence continues at coordinate 8,813 of NW_024879801.1, read as the reverse complement.
TTTACTAGATATGTGTACTTTAGATATGGTACAATATATATACGGACAAAGTTTTGGGAATAAAACATACAAATTTTCAAAATATTTCCAACCTGACTTTGCACCAATTCGGTAGAATGGCCCTTATATCAGAAATGCAATTTACCAAACAATCAATAGAGCTGTAGTTGTTGGGTGTTACAGAAATATAGAGCTGGGTGTCATCCGCATAGCTATGATAGTCGATGTTGTACCTCCAAATTACACTACCAAGGGGTAACATGTATAAACTGAACAGTAAGGGCCATAAAATGGATCCTTGAGGGACCCCACAGGTCATACAAATGTTTTTTTGAGCTGTGATCTCTGAGGGCGACAAAGTATTCCCGGCCAGTTAGATAGGTCCTAAACCAGCGAGGCCAACCCAATTTTCAAGTCTATCAATAAGGATATCATGATCGACAGTATCGGCTGGGCTCAGATCCAGAAGGGCCAAGACAGATGGTTTTTTGGAGTCAGCATTAATCCTGAGATCATTTACAACCTTGACTAATGCCGTTTCTGTGCTATGTTTGGAACGAAAACCAGATTGGAAAGTGTCAAAGGCAGTTAGCATCTAACTTTAAAGAAATGTTTTATCCAGGATTTTGCTAAATTGCTTTTCTTCAGGAGAGGTCTCACCAGGGCAGTTTTAAGTTCTGATGGGAAAATACCTGTAAGCAGGGAACAGTTAATAATGGCTAGAATGTCCTTAGACACAGAGTTAAAGATGGTCTTAAAAATGTGGTGGGAATGGGATCAAGAGGGCATGTAGACGGCTTCAGTTGTGACACTACTTTGCTCAGCATTTCTATATCAGCCAGTGCAAAAAAGCTCATACTGTTACAGCATGGTGGAAGGGGATCAGAAAACAAGACATTTGGAATTTCCTGAGCAATATTCATCCTAATGTTCGTTATTTTATCTCTGAAGCATGCTGCAAATTCCTCACATTTAGAGGTGGAAAAGAGACTATCATCTACTTTGGGTGCAGGATTTATAAGGCTGTCGATTGTTGAGAAGAGCACCCTGGAATTGTTAGAATTTATAGATATCAAATTAGAGAAATGATCTTTCCTAGCATGTCCTATTGCTCGATTAAAAACTGAAAGATGATCCTTAAAAATATCAAGGTGGCAATTTTGTATTCAGAGTAGTTACTAGATCATTAACACATGATGGCCCCGCATCTGGGGTTTTTCTACTAGTTATGTTCATCATTACTTTGAAATTCTCAGATGCTGCAGAGTTAAGATAGCGTTTCTTAATAAAACATTCAGCACTATTTTTAACTTTAGGTACCAGTGCTGTAAAGAAAATACAAAAGTGGTCAGAAAGAGCAAGGTCACAGATAGACGATATAACAGTTGTAAGACCCTTTGTAATAACTAGATCAAGGATGTGGCCACGGTTTTAGTGGGTTCAGTAATGTGTTGTGTAAAGTCCATGGAATTCAAGAGATTCATAAAATCCCTGGCCTTTGAGTTGTTCCCATTATCCACATGTATGTTAAAATCACCAGTGATAATAATCTTATCGTAGTTTGTGTGGATAATGGAGAGTAGTTCTGAAAAGTCTGTTAGAAAAGTGGAACATTGCTTGGGTGGCCTACAGTTACTGTCAGAACAGGAGGCTAGCACTTTAGAACCATGGCATGATATTCAAACGAAGCAAAATCATCGAAGGAGATGCTCCCTTTTTTACCAGTTCTAATAGACTGAAAAAAGCTATAATTGGGAGGGGACACTTCAATAAGAGCTGCAGACCCATTTATGTTTAGCCAGGTTTCTGTTAAAAACATACAGTCTAATTTACGTTCACATATAAGATTGTTAATGAGAAATGTTTTGCCTGATAGGGACCTAATATTTAGCATTGGCATTGAAATATTTTCTGGATAGAGTGGCTGACAGGAAGGAGGAATATGCCGAGGTAAAGATAGAATATTCGCTGGGCTTCTATTGTTACTATTGTATCTATGGCCTTTGTTTATGGGTTTGGTAGAGATTAAAATTGGAATAGGATTATAGGCGCATGCCATAATATTATATGAAGCATCCTGTTCTGAGGTAGTGGTGTCATATATTGCTCTGTAGAAAACATTGACAGATTCAGATTAATTTACATATACAGTGTTAGTAGAGTTAATACCTGGGGGGCATGAGTCTGTGATGTTTTCTACAGAATGATTGTAAGAGTGGAAGGATGTAACTGTCAGGATCCTGCTCTGTCTTTATTTTATTATTCCTTGTTCCCGAGAAGTGCTTTGCCCTGTTTGTTTTACTTTGTCTTGTGCTTCTTGTGTTTGTTTTGTCATGCCATGTGTTTTCTGTCTTCATCATCTCTCGACCCACCTATCACAGCACCAGCTGCTGACCCCGCAGCACCCGCTGCCGGCGCTGGTCCCGCAGCATCCGTTGACACTGATGGTGACGCTGATGGCAATGCCATGAAGGCCTACGACGCAACACCCCCAGCCGCCACTGACCCTTCAGCCCCAGGCTGTGAATCTCTGAATAGATGATGCACAGCATATACAGTATGTATGCATACATTTACATGTTTTAAATTACAACAACAAACCTAAGAATAGGTCAACAAACTCTCAAAGTGGGGTCCAGAGACCCATAGCTTAGGGATCCTTTTCCTTGATGGGGTGCCAGGGGGTCCCAACAAAGAAAAAGAAAAATCAGTTTTGACTATAATTCCAACCATAAGTAATAGAATGTATGACTGATTTGGTAATGGGTTTCATACAATTTTTGTAATAAAACATCTAAACTCAAAAATCTCATCAGATGGGGGATCCTGGAAAAGAATCAGGGATCCCTCCCTGGTCTAATTTGTGGCAGTTTAGGGGTCCTTGACTGGTTTGAGAACCGCTGTGCCAAATAATATTTGAACATCCCAATTACAGTGCTGTTTTTTTTTAAAGGTGTATTCACCTTGAACTTAAAATAAAACTGACATAAACAAATAGTGAAAGCTGGTTTACACAATGAAACAAATGGCACTCTGCCTAGACGCCATGTTGGCTGCAGTCTAAGCAAAACAAAGCTGCGTGCGCGTAACGGCACCTAAATCGATAGCGGAATCTTAAAGGACTTTGGCTAACGATTCAAAGGAATCTGTCCACTGGGAACCGTTTTTAACAAGAACCGGTTCTCGATTCCCATCCCTAGTGCTTTCCCCTGTTTGTTTATTTTGTCATGTGCTTCTTGTGTTTGTTTTGTCATGCCATGTGTTTTCTGTCTTTGTCCTGGCTTTGTATATAAGACTGCACTCCCCGTGTCTGAACATTAAGTCTGCCAACCAGAGAGGTGAGTGTGTGGTTGTTTTAGTATTTGTTGCATATTTGATAAACTTGTCAAATTAATATTTGTATTTATTATTCCTTTTCTATTATTATGTATTGTATATTTGCATTTATTTTATACCAGTTATTATTGTATATATTAATTCTAAGTATTTGTATTTTAGCAAAATAAAAAAGCTCTCGCTGTTGGGTTCACCAGAACAGTGTTTGGCATTTGCCCTGTAATTTTAACATCATACTGTGGCAATAATAACTACTTACTGATCGAGAGTGAGGTCCTGCCAGGAAATATCAAACTGAGGCTTTGGCATATCAACCGAACGATAGCGATTCAGTACCACACTTACAATACATTATTGGTTTTTTTTACAGCCAGGATGAGGGTGATTTTGTCTCTTTGCTTTCTTCATTTACTTGGACTGACAGTTCTGGCTGACATTCAAGGTAAGACCACTGCTTTGATTGGTTGTGAGATGCCACATGACATCTGTTCTGTATACAGAATGCATATGTCCAGCAGGGTGAGAAAAGTGAGAGTGTCATATTACAATGGAACTGGTAACATATCATCTCATTAGTGGATGTCCGCATTTCACATCTAATTCACTGTATACACAATGTAAAATTCTATATGGTAAAGACTAAAATAAAAATAAAATGAAGAATAAATATATAATAAAGAATATTTTTGCATTCATTGCTTTATAGCATTTATAGCATTTATATCATGATCTCAGATTACACTGATTAAGCCACGTGTACTGGATATAAGGCAAAGAAGAGACGTCACTGTATTTTTCATATTGGAACATACCTATTTACATACATACATACATACTTATAGTTTGACTCCAAACTATCTCCTGTAAAACTTCTTAGATGCTGTACAGTTAGTTTTGCTGACCAATTTCTCTAATTCCCCAATTGGTGGAGCCATTATGCATTTAAAATAATTAATGATCAATATTATCCCATGATCAAACAGTGAATCTTCCTCCGGGTGATCTACCGCATATGGTCTTTTTTCATCTTACAAAATTGAATGTTTCAAAATACACTGTTGATCCATATGGCATGCAATGAAATGTCTTGCTTTTAACTAATTCCTGAATGTACGGTATTCCCTCTTAGAGAACATGGCTTTGAGGGGGGTGGCTACACAGTCAAGCCTTTCTTCTTTGGGATTTGCCTTAACAAAGAAAAGAAAATAAGATACGCTGTTGTTGTTCAAGTAATATTGATGTGAAAACTATTTTTCTTTGACAGCTAAAAATGTAGCATTGTACGGAAAGGCCACCCAGTCAGACCTCATTACAAGACCCTGGGCAGGGGAAGGTCATGCCCAAAATGCCATAGATGGAAATCGTGACCCAGATTATCATCATGGATCTTGCGCTCATACTGAAGAACAGACTCATCCCTGGTGGAGGGTTGATCTACTGAGGCAGTACACTATTACTTCAGTGGCCATCACCAATAGAGGAGACTGCTGCGCTGGACACATCAACGGAGCTGAGATTCGTATCGGCAACTCCCTGCTGGACAATGGCAATCGCAATCTACGGTAAGATTCTCATTTGCTCTAGTTGTTAACTGATTGAAAGTGACTGGGTCGAAAGGTTATTTCAGAATTTCTTATGCATAGGTCCACGGTCCATTTCAATGAGCAGCTGCAAATGCAAAAGAAAGTGATAATGAATATTGTTTACTCTTCCGCCTCCTTCCCCTGATATCACTGTATTGCAGTAGGTGGTTTGTAAAGCAAATATGTCTAAGAGAACCGCTTCACTGAGGCAACACTGAGGTTTTTTTTTTTAAGTTTTAGGTACAATGTACCATAAACTCTTGACTCAAATTATATGTTCATTTTGTAACATGTTGCAATGTTATGCAAGGAGTGCACTGTATTCAGTAATTAATCAACCAATTAATGAATTGGAAATTGGAAATCAATAAGTAGAGATATTCTGTCCTGGCATATTTGTCAAAGTGATTAATCATGATAAGGCAAACTCAGACAAGGTAATTGTTTTCATATAATTGTGCTGAATATTTGACATGTGTACACAGAACACTATAACTCTTGACTTCACTTTCAGGGCAGCGGTTATATCCTCCATCCCAGCTGGGAAAACCCACACCTTCAGCTGGGATAAAGGGGTGGAGGGCCGCTATGTTAATGTTGTTTTGCCTGGAAACAACAAGGTTTTGAGGCTTTGTGAGGTGGAGGTGTATGGCTATCCATCACCAAATGGTAAGCATTGTCCTAGTAAATATATCACACTTATCACAAAATACACAAAATATTTAGGTTTTTATTTCATTTAGAATAAAAGCATGTCATTTTCGGTAAATTAAATGGAAGAGGGATCTAAGTACATTTCTTGAGGCATGTTACTTCCTGTCAATTAAACACATGTCACGTCTGCGCTGCCATCTGCTCCGGTCACGGCCCCTTCAGCACACTCGCACTCGCCCAGCTGCACATCATCCCAATCATCAGTCACGTCCACTCTCCCCAGCTGCACGCTTTTCACTTCTCCAGATCACAATCACACGCACCTGTTTCACACTCTACTTATACTCTTCACTCCCCTGACTCCAGTGTCTGGTCTCGTCGTTATATGGGCAAAACTACTGCCCGAGACCGCCATCTCCACGACTCATCCAGGATTCCGCCTCCTGTTGTTCTGCTTTTGTGATTTCCTTGTCTGCTGGCTTCTATCCCAGCAAGCTCTCTGTCCGCTGTCTTCCACGTCAGCGAGTTCCGTGCCTCCTGGCTCCCACGCATACGTTTCCCAGAGTTCCGTGCCTCACGAGCCCAGGTCTTCCGAGAGTTTCTTTTCTGGCTTCGTGCCGTGTATTTCTGTTCTGTGCCCTCGCGCTTTTGAGCCAGAGTTAGACTTTGTTGATTCTTTGATCCTACGTTTGTATTCCTAGATATAGTCTCTGTCTTGGTTGGTTTGTTTGTTTACTATCCCCTGTAAGTTCAATAGTTACTCCCCAGTTTTGTTAGTCACCCAAAGTTTGTCTTTTCCAGAGTTAGACGCCGTGTATCTTGGTTCCGTTTTATTTTGCCTTTTTAAGTGTAAGTTATTCTAGTTTCATTCCTGAGTCCTGTTAAACACTTGGTTAGGTGTAGTGTCTTGTTTAAGTGTTCCAGAGTGTGACTCTGTTTAGTCTAGTTCTGTCTCTTTTCTAGTCTTGTCTTAAGTTTGTCTTGCATACTTCTGAGTGTCTCCTATTTGTTTCTTAGTACGCCCTGTTTGTGTCCTGTTCTCTGACTGCATTCATTAATAAACTCTGTTTCATCCGAAAGCCTTCATCTGAGTTCTGACGTCACATGACACATACAGTATAATAATAATAATAATAATACTTCAATTTTGTATAGCGCTTTTCTATATACCCAAAGTCGCTTTGACATTGTAAGACAAGAAAGACAAGACAACAGTAAAATATAAGAAAAAGGGTCGGACAAAACAGACAAACAGAACATTATATAAAAGAAAAGTAGCAACTAAGTCTATTAGTGGAGGGGGGGGAGCAGGGGATGGTCAGGTGAAGGCGAGGTTGAACAGGTGGGTTTTGAGAGAGTGTTTAAATAGTTCTATGTTGGGAGCCAGGCGGATGGGGAGAGGGAGGTCGTTCCAGAGGGAGGGTGCAGCGGCAGAAAAGGCCCTGTCATCCCAGGTCCGGAGCTTAGTCCTGATGGTTTTGAGAGTGTTTGCGCCGGCGGACCTGAGGCAACGGGTAGGGGCGTGGAGGGGGAGGAGGTCAGAGAGGTAGGAAGGGGCCAGGTTATTGAGGCTTTGAAGGTGATGAGTAGTATTTTAAAGTTGATCCTGTGTTTGACCGGGAGCCAGTGGAGGTTTCGGAGGACCGGGGTGATGTGTTCATAACGGCGGGTGGAGGTGAGCAGGCGAGCGGCAGAGTTTTGGACATATTGAAGTTTATTGAGGACAGTGTTTGGGGAGCCATATAGAATGCTGTTACAGTAATCCAGTCTGGAGGTTATGAGGGCATGAATCAGAGTTTGGGTGGTGGCGAAGGACAGAGAGGGCCGGAGGCGTGCAATGTTCTTGAGGTGGAAGAAGGCGGTTTTGGTGACGTGGTTGGCGTGGGGTAAGAAAGAGAGGGTGGGATTTAAGATGATACCAAGGTTACGGACCTGGGTGGAGGGGGTGATGGTGGAGCCGTCAATGTTGAGGGAGAAAGTCTGGGCTGAGTGGGTGAGGTGTTTTGGGCCGATAATGAGTATTTCAGATTTATTGCAGTTGAGTTTGAGAAATTTTGTTGCATCCAAGATTTAATATCAGCAAGGCAGATGGTGAGAGTGGAGTGAGTGGCTGAGGTGATGGTCTTAGATGAGAGGTAGAGTTGGTGTCGTCAGCGTAGCTATGGAAGTCGAGGCCGTGGCGACGGATGATTTGTCCAAGGGGAAGGATGTAAATGATGAAGAGGAGGGGACCAAGCACGGAACCTTGGGGAACACCGTGGGAGGTGGAGGATTTACAGTTGTTTATGGAAATGAATTGATGTCGGTCTGAGAGATAGGAGGTGAACCAGGAGAGGGCAGTGTCAGTTATGCCAAGGAAGTGCTGGAGACGTGAGAGGAGGATGGAGTGGTTGATGGTGTCAAATGCGGCGCTAAGGTCAAGGAGGATGAGGATGGTGAGGAAGCCAGAGTCAGCAGAGAGGAGTATGTCATTTGTGACTTTCAGTAGGGCAGTTTCTGTGCTGTGTTTGGAACGGAAGCCGGACTGGAAGGGTTCATAGAGGTTATGAAGGTTGAGGTAGGACTTGAGTTGTGAGCCAACAGCTCTCTCAAGGACTTTGGACAGGTAGGGGAGGTTGGAGATGGGCCGGTAGTTGTTGGGGATGTCAGGGTCAAGACCAGGTTTTTTCAGTGCGGGGGTGACAGCAGCGAGCTTGAGTGGGGGGGGTACAAGACCAGAGGACAGTGAGGAGTTGACGATGTTGGTGATGAGAGGTGAGAGCGAGGGGAGGCAGGCCTTGACGAAAGAGGGGAGGGGGTCAAGGGCACAGGTCGAGGTTTTCATGCTGTATACTATTGAGGAAAGGTCCGTTTCAGTGATTAAACTGAAGGATGAGAGTGAGTGGCTTGGGAGTAGGGGGGTCATGTTGAGGGCTGGGGGGGAGGTAGTGGGAGGGAGGAGGCAGCCAGCTGGTTGTGAATTGCAGTGATTTTGTCATTGAAAAAGATAGAAATGAGTTGCATTTGCTGGTGGTGAAGGAGGTAGAGATGGTGTCTATGGGCTTGAGGAGTTTGTTGATGGTGGAGAAAAGCGTTCTGGGGTTGTTGGAGCCAGATTGGATGATGGAGGAGTAGTAAGAGGAGCGAGCGGTGTTGAGGGCATCTATATATTGTTGCTGGTGGAGTTTAAAGGCATCCAGGTGAACAGTGAGCCCAGTTTTTTTGGCCAGACGTTCAAGTTGACGGCCATGCCGTTTGAGG